>NC_063198.1:11411648-11511648 GCF_017589495.1 Alosa alosa | reverse complement strand
ATCAGAAAGCCTGAATTAATTAAATGAGGACACTGCATCCTTGAACTGTACAGTGTGTTGCAGCTGTTGGAGGCATTCCTTTGGGGGTTTTAAAAGCACACACACATACACACACACACACACACACACACACACACTCACACTTGACTTCATACTTTATGTAAAGCTGGTTTGAGGTTGCAAATGATTGTAAGCATTTCTACTGTAGTCAGTCCCTGGGATGACTTTGTAATGAAGACTGAAAATTTCCTTTTAAGCAGAAGCTATGTATCATCAGGGATTTTTTTTTTTTTTTTTTTTTTTTTGGGGTGGTTGCTGTTGACTTTACTTTGCTTACTAAGCTGCTGCTCTTTTGAATAGATATCAAACGCATATCTACAAATTTCCATGACCAAACATTTGTCACACTTCCACATATCTGTTTGTTAAATAGCCCCTTATATGTCCCTCATTGAATTTGGGATATCCTAATAAATAATATGCCCTGATATATCCCTCATAGGATTGGGAGGGCTCCCTATATTTATTGTTGTTATCACTCCTGAGTCGAGAGAAATTCCTGTATTTATACCCATGGTATGTATACTTGAACCATATCCAAGATGAACCAAAACATATATAAACCTATGATACTGACAAAAAGAATAATAGCTACATTCCCACATTCAAACTATGTGGAGTTCAGTATGAGCAGTTGAACCAGGGCCCCAACATTGGGATTCACAGTAGGGGCCCAAGTTAAGGATTGTTTACATGACAATGGCAATAGTGTTTTGCATTGTGTTTTTTGAAAACATTTTATGCGGCAAATTATAGCCTACAATTTAACATTTTATCAAAAATGTATCAAAACAATGGCACTTTGAGATTAGATAATCAGAATCAGAATCAGCTTTATTGGCCAGGTTTGCGTAAACAAACAAAGAATTTGACTCTCAAAGTACAACACTCACTTAACATATAAGAATAAAAGAAAAATACTAAAAATAATACAAACAGAACAGTATAATACACAAAAATAATACAAAAAAAAATAATACAAACAGAACAGTAATGTATCAACATCAGCCAAATATGTTTACGGAAAACAGAATTTCCCCAGTGAAGTAAACATTTTTATCATCCTGTTTATGTTGTTGTGTGTGGTGTCATAAGCTACTGGGACCTTAAATAAAGTATCTATCTATCTCTATCTATCTATCTATCTACATTGGAAACTGTTTTCAAAAACGTGCATTGTCAGAACTCTTTGTTCTCCACAGAAACTTTTTTTCCACCAACCATGTGGACAACATGCAAAAAACACAACAAAAGTCAGTTTTCACTGTTGTCGTGTGGACGGGCCCTTACAAGGCATAACTGATCCTCTGTATTCTGCCCAGCAGGGCGTCCACGTGGTGGGTCTGAGTGTTTCAAGAGGAGCACTGTTTTTTACCCACACTAAGGCAATACAGGCGTGTAGGGAGAGCTTACGCTCCTCTGAGATGCTCTAACTAGGCTTGAGAAAGTCTTAATGGTCAAAAGCGCAATATTCACTGTGAAATTTAATTTCTAAACTAGCATGTCACAGGACGAATGCATTGGTCCAAGGAGAGCGGAAGAAAGAGAGAGAGAGAGAGAGAGAGAGAGAGAAAGAGAGAGAGAGAGAGGAGAGGAGAGAGACAGAGAAAACAAAAACACATGATATTAAAATAAAAGACTTATTCCGCAATCACTGAAGTCATTTATTTATTTATTTGAACGTCGTCCCAAATCAAGACAACACTTATCAGCACAGTCGATGTCTACAAAAATGCACTTCTGACTTCATGTCTAAAAGGTTCACTCCAGCAATGCAGGGGCGTCTGTAATCATCTGCATCAGAACTGTGATCAGTCAAGTCGAGTCAGGTGTGGGTGTTGAGGCAAGGATCTGCGACAACATTGACAACTACGCAGATAGTTTCACCCCAGACTATTCTGCAATTAAATTACATTTTTCTCATCCACTCCATAAAGGCCAAAATAAATGGATTTTTTCCCTACCATTTCATTGGAATGCACATCTTAAACCATATTAATCCTCAAACAGATTAGACTGGCTAGACTAAAAACCTGTCTTGCTCTTTTATGCTGACATTAAGCCATATATGCTCAGCAGATGTTTCTGTATGAACTAACTAAGTAACATATGGGACAGTGAGGTCATACATTTCAGGGGAATTTCTACATCCTGGGCTTCGGACTGACCGCAGCATTCCTCTGCTTTCGCTGCACAGACTGGGATATTCTTAGCCCAACACATAGCCTCTTAAAGGTTTCCTGTTTTGTGATGGTGACCCTGTGATGTGATAAAGTTGGTAGAGTGCTGGAGCCAAGATGTCGGTGTGTTTAGAATAGCTGCATGAAGTGAATACATAAAAATGTCCTCATTTTTCAAACTGCGCCTCCAATCCAAGCACTGCCCTGAATGCGCTTTTTTCCCTCTCATGAACTTCCTCCACAAACATAAGAGGCTAGTAAATACACCCAACACACACACACACACACACTCTCACACACACACACACACACACACACACACACACACACACACACACACACACACACACACACATACACACACACACATGCTACCCAAACACAGCTCCCCTCATGGCTGTATGGCACAGGATCTGGCAATAAGTGGCTGGCGATGGAGAGAGTTGAGGTGGGGGCCGCCATGAGGAGACGGGGGCTGGGGGTCTTGGTGGGTGGTGGAGGGGCACTCTTGTTAAAGCATAATGAAGCACACACTCAGTCACACGGCCTCGCTGGGAATGAATGTGCTCTCTGTTGGGCTTCCTGGACTCGGAGTTTACTGAGCGATGACGCAGGATGCACTTGATCAGAGACATGTGTTGCTGTGGACTCGCTGCCAGTTGCGGGAGGGAGGGAGAGTCAAAGAGAGAGAAAGAGAGAGAGAGAGAGAGAGAGAGAAACTGAGAGCGGAGGCACTTAGAGGGGGAGGAGAGAAGAGGGAAGGATGGCGCCTCAGTGTGCTGGCCCTATTCCTCACTGGCTTCACCTTAAGATATTTACGTCACCCGTTTCTCTTTCTGGCCCCTCTCCCTCCCTCTCCCTGGCTTTACCTCCAAAAAGCTGAGTGTTGTATTTCTTGCTGTCATTTCCTGCTGACGCTCTCAACTCAACTCACTTTCGTACATTTCACCTCGTTGTGAGCTTGTGTCTCTCGAAAGGTTCTGTATACATCCTCCCCTTTAGATCTCGCTTGTTCCTTCAGATCTCTCTGTTCTCTCTCCAGTGTTCCGTGACTGATAGATCGATGGCACCAAGTTGATGGACAGAGGTAAAGAAGGAGATGAAAACATAAACTCAAGCTGGTCTCGCTTTTGAGCATCTTCATAAAGCTGTCGGCATTTCATGCATATATCATGCATCAAGGAGCAGAAAAGCTGGAACAGCAAAAACAGCCATTATTTTCCAGAGAAAACAATCATAAGTTTCCAATCAGCAACACTGATTGGAAACTGATACATATCTGATTGCTTCCATGAACATGAGCTCTCTTTTTCTCAGAAATAAAAATCATTTTTCACTTCTCTTCCCTGCCCACACAAAACCACATCTAAATTGGCGACCTCTCTCGTGAGCTTTTGGAATCTGTGAAAATAACCCGGAGACAGGAAAAAGTCCAAAGCCTGCAAAAACTCTCACTCCCTCCCTGTCCATTTTTAGTCTGTGTGTCCTTCAGGGTCAAGCCTCGACCCTGATAGTGGCAGTCCCGTATCCTGTGCACCCTCCCTCTCTCCCTGGCTCAGTATTGTCCCCCCCAGAAACCATGTGAGAGGAAAACCGGGCGAAATTACCCAGCCACAAGCCTGCCAGACAAGATGCCAAAGCAGAGGGAGACCTCTGAGGCCCAGCATCACACCCATCAATGGCACCTCCCTTAAGGAGGACTCCGCTGACCCCCAGCACCACCCTCACCACCATCCCCACCACCACCTGCTGTCTGTCCTGTGTTATTGAGCATTTAAATCATTCCCTGCTAGGGAAGGTGGAGTTGTTGGAGATGTGATGATGATCTTGGTCAGGACTGAGGAGCGCTCCCTCTACACCCAGTGGTGGGGAGGAAACTCTGTGGTCCCAGGCTTGCTGGCTTTGGTGTGATAAAACAACAGTGGTGGATGATGTATGTCTGTATATAATTGGTTTGGGCAAAAATATATACATAGTCATTAGTGTTGTCACTCTCCTTTTCCTCCTCATGCGAATATTGTTTAGCTGTTGCACTGACTCTCACACCCCCCTGTTATTCTTGCACGCACACACACACACACACACACACACACACACACACACACACACACACACACACACACACACACACACACACACACACACACACACACACACACACAGACAGACACACACGCATATGCACACACACAGAAACACACTCCCACACACACACACACACACACACATACACACACACACACACACACACACACACACACACACACACACACACACACACACACACACACACACACACACACACCCTGGGAGGTAGGCTGAGTGAGGAGAGCTGCAGCTGCTTATGATAAAAGTGTCCCTCATAAGTGCGTAGGCTGGCTCTGTGTCCCAGGACTCCACTGATGGTGTCAACCTGCTGTTGGGGAATGGTTGACAGCCCCACATCACAGGAAGCGAAGAATTAACTGCACTAACAGCCAGGACTTAGAACAGGAAACAATATGCAGTTGGATGGGTGGACTTCACAGACTTTGCGAAGTGATCACGCTATGTACACATACACTTATAGGTTTCTATTGGCCTACTGGTTAGCACTTCGGACCTGTAACCGGAGGGTTGCCGGGTTCAACCTCCAGTAGGCACGGGGCTGAAGTGCTCCTTTGAGTAAGGCACCTAACCCCTCACTGCTCGGGCCGAAATGGGTGTTGATGCAGGCAGCTCACTGCTCGGGATTAGTGTGTGCTTCACCTCACTGTGTGTACACTGTGTGCTGTGTCTGTTTCACTAATTCACGGATTGGGATAAATGCAGAGACCAAATTTCCCTCACGGGATCAAAAGAGTATATATACTTATACTTATTTTATTTTATTGTTCATTTACTGTTTGTTCACATGTTGCTCCTTTCATTTTCACTCCCATTCTCTGCCTCCCCCTCCTTTCTTTGGCAGCGAACCACCGCCCCCTCCATGCAAACTTCAAGCTCTCACACCCCCAGCCATACACACAAACACACTCACACACACACAGACACACACACACACACACACACACACACACACACACACAGACACACAGACACATGCTGAAGTGATTACTGGCCAGTGCGTTGTTTTCCTTACCCATGAGAGGGAGTCTTTGCAGGGGGAATGCTGAGAGATTTGCCACCCAATTGAGCTTTAAGACATGGGAAAGGAACTTAAAACGCAGGCCACTCAGTGAGGCATGGGAAACCTCAAATACACAAACTTTTAAGAGCTTCATGAAGCTTTTTAAAAATATATTTCTTTTCAACAACAAGCAATGCCACACAGAGGAGTTTGTCCCCTGGCACAAGTGTTTTGATCTCGCTCTCTCTCTCTCTCTCTGTCTCTATCTCTCTCTCTCTCTCTCTCTCTCTCTTCTCTCTCTCTCTCTCTCTCTCTCTCTCGCACACACACACACACACACCCACACACACACATACACATACACACACACACACACACACACTCTCTCTCCCTGGTTCCATGTGGCATCACTTTGTTTACACTACCAGAGGGGGTGGTCCGTGCCCACCATCATTCTGCCACCCATAACTCCAAGATCCCCCAGAGTCCAGGTTCAAAAGGCACACTATGTTTACAGTCATACATGCTTCTGCCAAGACATGAGAACATCAAACAAGCTACCTAACTCCAGCATGGAGTTCATGACTTATAACTAAACACTAAACACTGTCCCAAGCTATGTGTAATCACCTGTGCTGCTTGCTTTTCCCAGGAGCTGTAAAAAGTTTTGGTTCAAGTTGTGCTAACCCCGCTATTATTCTTGAGCTCAACATGGGGCTGTTTCTAAAATTAAACGGAACCCCATATTTCCTTCGTGACACCCTCTGACTTTGGGCAACATGGGGTTACGACCGCGGTGATAAAAAACATGTTGATGTATATGGAAACTCCTGTGAATGTTCATCACTTAAATGTGCACTCTGTCGTGATGATTTCCATGTGCTCCTCATAACACCACCAGGCTCTGGTGAGCTGACAAAACCATCCATTAGACACATAAAGCAAAACACATTTTTATCTTCTATCCTTCTTCCTCATTGTTCATCACATACTTAGAGTAGGCATGCATATGTGCTGAGGCGGGGATGTTTGCCCAGTTACTGTTGACTAGTCTTTCTTGTATTGTTTATGTTTTGTGTCAAATGTGTTTACAGCTAAAGCCATTTTTTGTTTACAGTACTCAGATATGATTTGTAAAGAATAAACAGAAACAGGAATAGATAGAAGAGAGATTGGTTGGATAGAAGACTTTTCTGAAGGAATATGTCTGTGTGTTGATCTAAGCAATATTTCACATGTACTAATTCTGCAGATGTTCTTATCCAGAGAGAGCGAAAGAGAGAGAGTGAGAGAGAGAACAAGAACAAGAGAGAGAAAAATATATAGAAAAAAAGAGAGGAAGAGAGAAAAAGAGAGAGAGAGTGAGAGGGAGAGAGAGGGAGAGAGAGAAAGCACCTACATGAATCCTTGTTTCCACTCTCTGGGAACTGACCCAACAGCCATAACATGCTTGTGTTGCTCTTGAGAGCTTATGCTAAATGAATGGCGATATGGAGCGGAATATACACTTTGGAGTCTGACTCAGTTGGTGAGCAGGTGAGACTGAAGGCACCTCTCTCTCTCTCTCTCTCTCTCTCTCTCTCTGCTCTCCAGTAAGACTGAGGAGGAAGACCACATGTTCCTTTCCTGACAGAGGACAAGAAAAAATGAACAACGGAGAAACTGTTGGACTTCTCTATGAAATGCAAATGGATTTTCAACGCTCGAAAATGTGTTCTGACTCACCAGAGCATTTGGAGTCACGCTGGTGTTGAGCCATTTGTGGTTATTCAGTTTTACTGACTACTACCATCCGCCTCAGAAAATAAGGTCTCTCTAATGAAAATTATTAGAGCATAGCACCATAAAGCATAAGCCATGCTATCTGTCTTGTTTCTGTTGTTGTTAAGCTATGTCTTTTGGGATAGTCAGGCCTTTGGTACACACACACACACATACAGACAGAGAGAGAGGGAGAGAGAGAGGGAGAGAGGGGGAGAGGGGGAGAGAGAGAGACACAGACACAGAGAGAGAACAAGACATTCGAGACATAATGTTTACAAGAGTACTGGTCTAGTAACATTGCTCTAGCTTATATTCCACCAGATCAGTGGTCAGTGTGTGTGTGTGTGTGTGTGTGTGTGTGTGTGTGTGTGTGTGTTGTGTGTGTGTGTGTGTGTGTGTGTGTGTGTGTGTGTGTGTGTGTGTGTGTGTGCATCCATGCACACACTTGAGCAGAGAGTCATCAGACAGCCATTGAGCTCTCACCCTGGTGCTAAACAAGTGACATTTGCACCACCATCCGGGCGTTCACACCCCAGATCAAAGCCAACAGGATGAGGCCTGCCCACACACACACACACACACACACACACACACACACACACACACACCTCTCTCACACACACACACCTCACACACTGCTCCTCCCTCGTTCCCTTCCCAGCATTACTCTTGACACCACCACCACACTTCAGCCAGACACAAATGTTGAGGCACCTGTCTTTTCAGACAGCGATGGTGGCGCCCACGTGCAAACAGCCGAGGAGGTCAGCTGTTGGTGGGAGCTACACTTTTCCATCTCTCAGGACCCTTGCGCATTTAACACTCTCTGAGTCGCATGGCACTTGATGATTTTAACTAATAGAATTCCAGTCTGTTCCATTATGAGGAAATGTTGATGGCTATTCCTGCTTTCCTGCTCCTATGTGAATATATTTATAAATCTGTGCATATATTTATTATCTTAGTCGTTAACATTCCATTAGACATTCTCTCAATCAGGTAAGTAATTGATTTCTTAGGCCAGACAACTCAGAGCATAATTCAGCTTACATAAAAGGAAACTTTAAGGGAGACTTGCCTGGGACAGTCTGGCTTGCTGTGGCTGTATTGTTGGCCGGCAAGGGGCCTTTGCGTAGCCTTGAACTATCTGAAGTCATGGCGCCATGCATCTGAGTTTGGTTTGGTTGGTTTAGCACGTTGTGGGGAAACTGGTCCCGAGCTAGCCCATGAGCTCATCTGTTCATGCGGGGGAGTCTGGGCCGATTCAACGGGAGAAATGTGCCTTTAATCAAACACAAATCCTTGCATTGATTAGCTCCCCCAAAAGCACAATGCGCTCGTTATTAGCAACGGGCTGCGTGTGCGCCATTGTTGAAACTTTAGAAAACAACTTCAAACAAGGATTTACAGATTTCGGGGGTCCAAGCCAAGTTGTGTCGCAAGATCTCTGGTTTCCTCTTGACTTACTACATGAAGTATCTAATCGTTGTGGAAATGATGCAGGGCCTGTACTGGGAAGATGTGTGGAGGAGGATTGGTACATGGACTCCCTAAACAACACTTATCCAGACATGAACGAGGGATGAATCAGAGCAATGAATGAAGGGAACTGAAAAGAGGGGGAGAAAGGGGGAGAGAGAGCGGACAGAGGAGAGGTGAAAGGAATGAATGGATAGAGAAGGGGAGAGAGGAAGCAGGAGTGGAGGAGTGCAGAGAACAGAGGAGGAATTGACAGTAGAAACTTGAGGAAGGACAAATATAGTAAGGAAGGGAGAGAGAGGGAGAGAGAGAGAGTGCAGAGATGGAGGGAACAGGGGAGAGATAAATAGAAAGAAAGAGAGTGACTGGGAAAGATCAGAGAGTTGAGGCAGGAAATCCCAGTGCAACCTGAGTTTACCAGCGCAGCAAAACCCACTTTTGTGCCACCTCTCACACCCCCTCTAAAAAGGACAGCGAGAGAGAGAGAGAGAGAAAGAGAGAGAAAACATAGTCATTAGTCGGTGTATAGGTGGTAATAAAATGTTGCAATAAAAAGAGTCCCCTATTGCCTTTTAGCACATGCCTGCTATGCTCAAGTCTTTAACAAAAACAACACCTTCTATGGGGAGAACACATAGCCAGAGACAGACACAGACATACACAAACACACACATACACACACACACACACGCATTTCCTCCGTCAAAGTTCCTATCTCTCTCGGTGCATCCCTGCATTCTTCCCTCAGGAGTTGAAACAGTGGGGGCTCTATCATTCATTCATTCCACTGATTATGCTTCTCATGTGATTCCAATATGGAGAAGCGCTCTCCCATGTGTGTGTGTGTGTGTGTGTGAGAGAGAGAGGTTCCACATTTATGAGAAGTATGTGTGTCATTGTTTCAGCATGCCAGAGTATGTGTATGTCTGCCAATAACATTAGCCAAGATGTGCATGTCTCAGAGTTTGTTTGTTTGTGTGTGTGTGTGTTGTGTGTGTGTGTGTGTGTGTGTGTGTGAGAGAGAGAGAGAGAGAGAGAGAGAGAGAGAGAGAGAGTGCAAACCGGATCTATGTGATGTGTGTGAGAAGTGGAAGAGTAATATAAGGTCAAAACATGAAAAACACTCATCTATATTGAGAACTGCTCCTCGGACAGAAATATAAGCTTGAGTTTGTTATTATTGTTGGTAAAAACAGCTCCTTTAGCACTAGCAATTTCATTTCAGACTGATGAGCAAGTCTTCTGCATGTATTTACTTGTTGCTCCTAAATACACACATTCATATGCTGTAAATGTCCAAAGTGAAATGGACATTTTATGAGTGTAATAAAGTTCACACATTAGTCAACTGGTAACAATTACACTGAATTTAATTGTGTGCTATCTCCGGTGTCCGTGCATTTAGCTCCATAACAAAAATAGTTCCACCTGAACTGAATTAAATTCACACTTTGCATTTAATCTGTACACAGTCTGACTATCAGCCAGTTGTGTGGTGTTCAGATTAGCCTGGTCAGTCTTCCTGCTTTGCTGAAATGGTACCATTTCAATGCTGAGGAAGTTTGTCATGTTTTTCTTTTTCATAGATTTTTCTCACTGGCATGCGGACAGGAAAGGGTTATCTTACAGGAAGAGGAAGTCAAAAATACCCCCTCCCCTCCCGCCATCCAGAATCCTCAGGGCTCTCCATCCTGTCGCTGGTTCAGCGGTCTCTGCCTCAGTCCCGCCCGGATCCCTCCCTGGACTCCCTCTTCCCTTTACACACACACACACACACACACACACACACACACACACACACACACACACACACACACACACACACACACACACAGAGGTTTTCATACACACTTATACGAATACAGGCACACATACAGTTTGTCTCACATAAACACACACTTGGACAAACCAACAGACCCTCTGTGCCTCTTGCACAAAACAGACACAATCATGTAAATACAGTCTTGCTCACACACTCATGTCTAAACAAACTCTCACACACATACATAGCGGATTGCATTCCTCCTCTCATACACACATCCTCACACATTCTTGTTCGTGTGTGTCTCTCTCTCGCGCACACTTACACTCATTCACGGCACATAGTCGCTCCACAGACTGTTCATGTAAACACACACTTCACTCTCCCTTACACACATCCATTCCCCCAACACACACACACAGACACACAGACACACACACACACACACACACACACACACACACACAAACACACACACACTTTCACATACATAAACACACACCATAAATTCTCACTAATACACATAATGCAAACACCCTTAGCCTTTAGCCAAGGGCCATGACTGCCTGCTTGTATTTAGATAATATTCACCCCTCATAACCCCCACCCCAAGCATACACACATACACACACACACACACACACACACACACACACACACACACACACACACACACACATCCTGACCACCCCCCTCTTCGACCTGCTGCCCCAATGCTGGCGCCAGTCGTCTATGTGCCCCCCATGCACCCCGCAAGCTCTAACTAATTCAGACCAGCTGTTGCAAGGTGCCTCACCCCCCTTCTCCCCCCATCTCCACCACACACATACTCTCACACTTGCTCTCAAACACACACGTTCACACACACGCTCACACTACACTTGCTATGTCCCTCGCTCTCCTTCCAGGAACAGTTTGCCTGCTGCTGGTATTGGCTGGAGACACAAACTTAGTCACACCATAGCTTCACTATGAAGCATTGCATATTATATGACAAATAGTTTTAAGAAAGGATCTATTCAATGTATTCCCTGAAGATAATTAGTTGTTGTGTATGCATTATTTGAACCTATGATCACATCTTTGTTGTATATGAGATTTGTTATCAGATAATACTAAAATTGCAGCAACATATTGCAGCAACAATATTATTATTTTTTTATGAGCCAAGATGATTTTGACCTTCTCAGCTTACAGTCACTTATCAGTCATGATGAATTTAAACAGCGCCTAAATAATAATATAGGGTTTACTAAAGTCAGGATGGAGAGTTAGTTGACTTTAACTGGGAAGCTAAAAGTAGTAGTCAGCCATTAAATTCAAGACTGAATATACATCAACCTTCAGTTTAGCTATAAGCCTACAGCTCCCCCTGCTGTTTAGTGAGAAGCAATGGTTTAAAGGTAAATCAAAGGTAAAGGTACATCAGTCACTTTTCTGGATGTAGGCTGGGCTATAGATGTTTTGAAACGTAGTAAATAGGCTACATTTACTTTCTTCAGTGCTGTCAAAGGGTCTGTCTCCCTGCACATACTTTATTGTGTCATAAAGGGATGATTGACTGGCAGATTATTCATTGTGTGAATCTGTGGAAGCAATGATATATCCACTGATGTTGGTTGTTCAGGATGTTGATTCTGAATTGGTTGAAGTGCTTTAAAGTATTGAGTTTCATTTACATATTTTATTCAAAGCGACTGCAACATGTCAATTATATTACAAGGGCCATTGTCCACAGAGCAACTCAGGATTACCTCAAACAAGGGCCGGGAAATGAACCCACAACTTTTTAGGCTACTGCATCCTAGCCCAGCTCCTTAGCCACTACGTTACCACTGCCCCAAATTAGTTTACTTAATCAAATATCATTTTCTTTTTTAAAAGAAATATTTTTAAATATATTGTTTTTTGTGAATCTTGAATTGCATTGAACATAACAATAACAAAGAATTTTGACTCCACAACAGCAACAGAAATACATTTCTCAGAAGTATGAAGTCAGGTAGAGAATTGTCTTTTCCTGCACAACTCAGCCCCTTCTTCACCTCAGAGCCTCTAACTCTCATTGTTCACCAGCAGATGGTGACATACAACTTCCAGCTTATGACCTAACCTCTGCACAGGATACAGTCAAGAGACTTTCTAATGAGGAGACACAGCACTCAAAGAATCCTCTATAGAAATGCATTGGGTAGTAAGTGTAATGCCAATATGGCAGTAGTCTACACATAGGCCTCCCAATTCACTTGAATAGGAAAATAGCTGCCCAATCACTGCCAAAAGTGTGTTACCAAGATGGCCGCCGAGTGGGGGGGACTTGCCTATAAGGACTTTGGCACAGTCCCGAAGATTTCTGGTCTGACACTTCAGTATAAGGTAAACGGACATTATCATTTTGACCTCATAGATTAAGATTGTAGTGTGTGAATACATGTGTGTGAGTCTTGTTCTGCTGTGGGGCTGTATTCAAATAGTGGGTCATTATTCTTGGGTCTATCTGGTGACAGGTTTTTGTACCAGAATGCAGGGATGAAATGTGTATTTATATATTTTTTTATGTTTTAGGTTTATGTTTTTATGCATGATATTGTACTATTGTGTTAGTTAATCCTTTCCTAGCCATGGCGGCCAATTGGGCCGGCGCTAATGTCCGGTTTCGGTGGTGCTAAGCAGACGAGAGTTGTAAACTCCCTGTGGATTGGATACCAGTCCATTGCAGGTAATTGTGCGTTCCATTTGTACATGCTGACAGCTTGTGACAACCCGTAACTTGTGAAATGACGTAACTTCCTTGTCGTAATAACTTGCCGTGAACTGGGGGTCCTTTGATTTGATTGTAGTATGATTGCTTCTCATCAGACTAGATTATAGGGGCGTGCCGTGGCGTAATTTTCTGTAACTTCCTTTTCTTCGGTCAACTTACTACTCGTAAGACGAGCACGATGGACAAATGGATCACACGAAAACCCCCTAACAGTAGGGGTTAGAGTCTTTCAGAGAAGAGACGAGAAACGAGAGACTGGTCCAGGAAGTGAATTTACTTTACTGTTTATGGAGAATACAGCGGGAAAAACTCGCTATTCTATGGAATAAAATAGTCTCATTAGGTAGCAGCTTTTTTATTATTCATAATTCACATTTATTTATTAAATAATTGATTGCGCCTGACTATCCACCTGATCTGCCAGTCAGCTGGGAGGAGCTGGGAAAAAGGCCCCCGGACACACCAGCTGATGTGACTCGCGGGGAGATATCGCAGAATTTTGTTTGCATTGGATATAGTTTAAATTTCCTTCCTATTCATTGAACAGGATGACTGACAAGATAAACCATTGTTGGCATACATTTAACAAGTCATCATTATATCACATCAATTAAGTGTTTTCTGTTTGTGTGACATTGGTCTACACTACAGCAATAAATCAACTAGTATCAACAAGATTTCAGTACCACTGTTGCAGAAATTACATATAAGAAGGTATTTCCTTTCGATATGTTCATGTTCCAACATCAGGAAGCATCACGGGAAACTTTTCGGTTTTGGTAATTTCGGTAATTGTCCAACTCTTTTTCGAGCCTGCAGTACAGCTGTTACAAAGGGGTCTGGTGTCCCTTTGTTATGACGTACTTCCTGCAACGGTCGTTCGTCTCTGAAAGACTTAACTCCCTCTCCCCCAGCAGAAGCTGGTACCCATTTTACAGCTGGGTGGACTGAGACAATGCAGATGATGTGTAACATCAAGTCATCATCTGGGACTCAAACCAGCGATCTTATGATTGCCAGCCTAACCCCTTAGACCACTGACCAGTTTTTACTATTTCACTACTATTTAGATAGATAGATAGATAGATAGATAGATAGATAGATAGATACTTTATTGATCCTCAAGGGGAAATTCAAGGGTCTCAGTAGCATATAGACATAACACACAACATGCACTTACAACAGAAATGGTAAACATTAGTATAGTATAAACATAAAACTAAACTCCACTGTACAATAAAGACTGTACAATATTTGGTGACCATAGGAGGTTGTGGGTCCCAAGAAAGTTGAGGGCCACTTTATCTCAGGGCTTATTTCAGACATAATAGTCCTAAGGTAAAGCCCCCACATTCAAACATTTGCCATCACTATCTAATCTTACTTTTATAGATACTCTAATGTGATACCAACATGTATGAAGATCCCCTCCCAACCCCCCAAATAAGACAAAAAAGGGACTCAAACATAAAAGGATATGAGAAAACTGTCAACACAAGTGTAAACATCTCGCAGCGGCATGTACAGTACTGCTCGGATCTCCGTGACTGAGGTCAGTTTGCTGGGAGGTCCAGGCGAGCTGGAGGCATTTGGTTTTCTCTTTTGCACCTCGTCCGTGTGGAGGTCACCCGCATTAGCAGCAGGAGAAACGGAGAGCCGGAGCCACCCACGGCTCAAGTGGCTGGCAGCTGGCCGAGAGGTGGGCCTGCACAAGATGCCTGGACCATCACACCAGCAGACCACAATGCGGGTGTCAGGGAGAAGAAGCAGAGGAGAGGGGGGAGAAGGAAGGGGAGAGGAGACGAAAGAGAGGGCTTTTGATTTGGCATTCCACCACACCCCATCTTTGCATAAAATTCCTTTTCTATTTCTCTGCAAAACTATTTTTGTTTTGATCTCTGATTCTTTTAAACAATCTCAACTGACAGTGTTAGTTTAAATACAAGACATCTCAAATGGGAGATGTAAATGTTGTTTTAACTTGAGTGAAACCAATTAACCCAGCACTCTAAATGAAGGGAACTAACAGCATTTGTGTTTCTATTCTATCGGAGGTAAATAAAACTGGCACAGGATTGTGTGACAGGCAGATCACGAGGAGATGAAATGACAGTATGTGTGTGTCCACTGTGCGTGGGCATATCTCAGATGAGACACAATCCCGTCATGGGAGGATGAACAGAATTAATATAAACAATTAATTATGATTTAATAAGGGATCATTAATAGAGTACGTAAAGAGCACAGGGTGTAGGGGCAGCACTTTGAAAGGGATATCGCCATCTGCCCATTTGACTGGAGTGTCAGTGTGTGTGCTTTTAAGCATATGTGTGTGTGTATGTGTGTGTGTTCGAGCAGTTGCCGTGGTGGGGGGACAGGTGTGTGTGACCCCATGGGAGGGTGTGGCAGCAGAGTGGTAATGTGTGGGGTTGGGAAAAAGAGGATATAGTATTTGAGTGTGAGTGTGTTTGTGTGTTTGAGTGTGTGTGTGTGTGTTTGAGTGTGTGTGTGTGTGTTCGAGTGTGTGTGTGTGTGTGTTTGTGTTTGAGTGTGTGTGTGTGTGTGATTGAGTGTGTGTCTGTGTGTGTGTTTGTGTTTGAGTGTGTGTGTGTGTTTGAGTGTGTGTGTGTGTGTGTGTGTGTGTGTGTGTGTGTGCTTGCTTGTGTGTGTGTGTGTGTCTGTGTGTGTGTGTGTGTGTGTATGTAGGACCGTAACAAGGACAGAGTTGAGCTTTTCCTCCTATTTTTTCATTATTCAAATATGGTGTAATCCTGCAAGGACTTCAACTGCTTTGACAACCTATAAGCATGGATCAACTGAAGGAATTAACTTTTGTGTGTCTGCTTATCAAATAGCTGTTGAATGCTAACACTCATTTTCAAAAGTCTTGCTTCAGGCCAGCAGGGTATGTGGCTCAGTGAGATGCCCTTGGTTTTGCAGGGCTGAGAGTAGGCCATCAGAATACTTTTCAATGCTATCAGCATATCCAGCAGCTGACCTATGCCTGTGAGGGTTACTAAAGACAACATGATGGCACTGAGTTGGCTCAGTGAAGCAGAGCAGGTATGCTCCCCTTGTCTCTCCAAAGACATCGACACCCAGTCATTAGGCCATGTCACTCTGTGTTGGAAAGCATTCAACAAAAGAGGCTTACCACCTCTTTAAAAGGGACTTCCCACAATTACCATTTACAAGTCTCACACACTTTGTTTAGGACATATAAGAAGGTAGTAAATTGTTAAGGGCTTATGACACGTCATGCTTCACAATGGACAAGCGATGGCAGGTTCAACCCTAAGGAGTGTATGCCCCCGTCTTGTCAGCGGGTTCACCACGGCTAAACCTCAGACAACATTTGGTTGTCCTTCACCACGGTTTATGCCCTTTAAAGCCAATAGATCTTAGCTGTCAACTCGTCTCCACCACTCTATTGCGTTAGAGCTACACTACTATGAACGGACATAAAGTAGTAGGCTATCACATAGGCTTAACATCACATGACTTTATGATGAAACACGAAAGAACACAGTGTCTTCCTTCTTCGACAAAGATTAAACCGTTGAACCTGACAGATCAATCTCTCGGCCTTCGGCTGCAGCTGGTGTTGTCAGAGACCTGGTTAGCAGTGCTCTTCTGCCCTAGCGCGTAATGAGCTGAAAAAGGAGTCTTTCCCGTTATCCTCCGCGCGACGGGTTGTCTGCGTTCGTTTAGATAAGGCCACGCGCCCGCCGTGGTGGATGGCATGGCATGCTGGAGGTATTTCCAGCCCAGCGGCCAAAATAGAATGGCAGCTGAATGTACTCTCGCGCTGAGCGCCGGTGCGCTCATGGATTTAACACAATGAAAGACAGAGTATTGTTTCGGTCCACGGGGTTAATAATACCCTTGAGCGTTTGCTTAACGGCTGATTGGGTCGAGGGCGCAGCGCAACTGAGTTTTACCGTTAATGCTAGCACGAAAGTGAGCACTGGATGAATGGTCCAAGCCATTATCTGGCGTCCGATAGACGTGTTGTCTTTCTCTCTGCACGTAGGCTATAGATGTCCTGCTCGGGCTGATGCAGTGGCTGAAAGGGTTTGTGCTCTCCGACTGTTAAGTTATTCATGAAGAATTCATACACTGGGTGGCCTGGCAGAGCATACCTAATGATGTCACCTAAGTTGTATTTTTCAAATCCAGAAATGACAGAGGTCCCTCTGGCATTGTTTTGCCTGATTACCACATCTAGTCCATGAAGATATTGTGAATTAGCAGGTCTTAGGTGTGTAATTGTCTGAGAGTGTGCTTGTGGGCTGGGGTGAAAATTGAAGCTGAGTGTGTGTGTGTGTGTGTGTGTGTGTGTGTGTGTGTGTGTGTGAGTGAGCGGATGTGTGTGCCTGCACCTCTGAGTCTAAGCCTTTTGGCATGTGGTGCACGATGAACTAAAACAACTGTTACCCCTAACAGCGATCCGAGCTTTGATTCCCGGAATCCCAGTTTGTCTGCATGCTCCATACCACTTTTGTGGGACCTTGTTCTTGGTCAGCACACCATCCTGGGAAAGCAGATAGTGGCTGATGCAGGATCAGATTGGGCCCTGTTCTAGTGTTTGTGTGCGAGTCTAGATGGGGGTCAGATCAGTTTCATAAGGGGCTGCTGTAATGTAGAATAGGATCAGCTTGAAAATACAGACCTGTGCTAGACTGTTGATAGATAGATAGATAGATAGATAGATAGATACTTTATTGATCCCCAGGGGAAATTCAAGTTGTTCTGTCATATTTCATATATACACTAGAGAGATGTTAAGTTCCTAGTGATAGGTAGGTGATTTCACATAGTGGCCAATCAGCAACCAAGCCTATTTACTGTCAAAAACAAAATCACTAATAAATCAACATTTGTGGTCAAAAAACAGAACCAGCAGAACAGCCTTCAAGAGTATTTCACTGGGGTTATCAAGCAGGCCCTTTCATTCAAACCAGACTACAATAGACTGTGGTGTGAAATCAAATGCAGTAAGAAATGCAGAACTGAATAAACTCACTTGTACGCTGAGGGACATGGAGTTCATTTGAGAAGTTCACATCTCAGAAATTAGATGTTGTTGTCTCTTCTAATGGAAAAACGCAACCATACAAATCTCTCAAAGAAAGGGTGGCAAAACTCAGCTGTCTAAGGATAACAAATAAAGGTTACAGAGAGAGAGAGAGAGAGAGAGAGAGAGAGAGAGAGAGAGAGAGAGAGAGAGAGAAGGGATGGAGGGCAGTGTAAATGATGTTTCACAGGTACAATTGAAACCACTAAAACGTTTGATATACAACACAGACACAAAAACAAATACAAACAAAATGTAACAGTTTATAGTAACTGATTACTTTTGAAAATAGAACTGCTCAATTCATTCAGTGTCTGATAGGGGCAATCTCCAGATAACTGCATTCAATCAAACTCCCTACTCAAGCACACAAATGTAGATGTGGAGTCGTAAGGTCACAGATGTCGATGCAGAGGGGGAAATGCACACACACACAGACACACACACATACACACACACACACACACACACACACACACACACACACACTCAAACAAACACACACACACACTTATACTCACTCCTTCACATACACACATGCAGGACTTCAGTATCCATTCCGTCTCGTGCTTTATCGGCATGTGAGCCTGCGGCGCATTGGGAGTGCAGGGCTACACTACCCAGCCACCTTTCACTTGAAGAGCCCCCCGCGCCCAGAATAGCTGCAGACGGGCCTGCTATATCTGCCCCAGTGCTGGGGAACGTTTCAGCAATCAGCCCCACACCTCACCGTTTGGCAGCAGATAGGTGCTCCAAACAGCAATGATTAGAGCTGCTAGGCTTGTCGAACAGAATGGCCCTCTCCATCCAAGCCAAACATGAATTAGTTCTAGTTCGTTTGTTCACACAGCTGTTCCTGTGCACCTATGTTCAGATTTTGCCACTTTATTTCAGTGATTGCAGGTTGATTCCAGTGTTTGTCAGTCTCTGATAAACAAGAGACTTGGCTGAGCTGAAATGTAAACGCTCAGCCACGCTTGGGTTTCTCCAAACCGGGTGGAAAATAATATGATATTCATCATCATCACAAAAGCATCTTGGAGAAAGCATGACGTCAATTTATTTAGGAACAAGCATCGGAACGGTCTTCAAATTCGAAGGACAACTCCACACAAAAGCTGTGGGTGATGCAACAGGTTACACAGGAGCAAGGCCAGCCTAGGTAGAGTAGTTAGTATACATTCCCTCATGTTAACAATAGACGCTGTCATCAGCAGATTAATCTCAGCTGCCAAACGCTGAGGCCTGGGCACGACTGGACGCCTCTGGCCCGACTGGACGGGCTAGCGCCACTGCTGCTGGTGGTGGCACTGGCCGGCTGGATGGCCGCTCGTGATGAGGGGTGTATTCTTTGTCTATTTCAGGACACTATGAACCGCCACCCTCCCCTTTTCCACATCTCTCTCTTTGCCCCCCCAACCCCCTCAGCATACAAGGGCACACATAGCTCAAGGTCAAACCCCTCAGGGAGCAGAGTGTAAAAAGAGTCCCTCTCCTCCTGCGTACACATGCAGAATTACAGAACAGACACCGCCGAACAAATGGGCCCTGGCGAGCTCCCCGAGGACAGGCTTGATAGAGTCCTCTCGTTACCACGGTCTTAATTTAATGCTTCACTTGGAAAGTTCCAGGGAGACTGCGGCAGGGGTCACTTTCTGAACTCGGATTCGGATAAATGCCATTCGGATTTGGTCAGGAGAGGACAAGAGGTCCACTGAAGTTACTTTAAAGGGTACGGGTGGTTTTTTGATCAGTTCAGTCCTTGAATTGCTGACCATACCTAAAATTCTACTGGGAGAAGAAGATGTTAGATGCAAATATGAACATCAGGTTCTGCACTGTGCTTTGTTTTGCCTCATTTTCCAGTTTTAGCATATTATTTAGATTACCTTCAAGACCAAACATCATTAGAATAGTAAAGGTTAGTGATGTTACATCTTCCTCAAAGCTCAGAGTGTCAGAAGCCGTTTCTAGCTGACAGATGCTTGGAGTGCTGTGGAATGTCTCAGTTCACAGAATGCTTCTACTGTACTTAAAGGGCGGGGGCAATTAACAGGTTCCAACTGTTAGGGTAGGCAGAATCTTTTTTTGGAACAAAATTTTTGACATTCCCTTATATCCTTCCCTCTACGTCCATGGTCTTCATCTGTTTTAAAACTAAGCAAATAACCCTTACCCTATGTTAAAGTATTCTATTAAAATAATTTGAACTTTTTCTTCTGTGTCTGTCATAAAACTTCAAGCATCCAAATAATTCCTAACCAGCAATGGCTGCTTCACAAAACAGGCCAAATATGATGGCTTATGTTAAGCATCATGTCTAGTGTTGAGCACGGAGGGTGCTGAAATAATATCTCCTATGGCTACAACTTCTGTAGTGGTATACAATGGCAGCCCCCCTGTTGGCGTCAACAACAAAAGAAGCTGTGAACAAGCCATTAGAGGGAGAGAGATGGGTGAGGCTACACATGTGTATTTTATTAATTGAATACTTGTGAATTGTTGTTGGCCTCCAGGAGAAGGTCTATAGAGGAGTCTCAGCTTTCCTCAGACTGTACTTGGACCATCAACTGAAGAGAGTGTAACACCAGGTGTCAACGACTCTATAATGAAATAAATGGGCCCAGGGAATGCCACGCAGAAATGGCAAATCAGATATATAGCAATGGTAAGTAGATATGAGCAGTGATCTCATTCACACCTTGAAGAATGGCTGACCCTCACTTCTCGTAGTTACCAGCCTTGACAGCTCTGTCCAGAGGGAAAACTTACAAGCTCGCGATTCAATTTATCCAGGCAATTACGCGTGCATAACCTGGCCAGTTGCGAACTCGATAGTGGTTCCACAGTTGACAATAACACTATAAACACAAACACCCCCTTTGGTTTGCACCGCCCTCCACCCCTTCCGACTTACCCTAAATCACGCCTTCCCGGTACAAAAATAACTGGCTGTGTGCTTTGCGCAAAGTTGAAATGCAGCTTGCCTTTTGTGTCAATTGAGACACACGCTGCCCACCAATGGGCGGCAGAGGAGGCGACACATGATAATGTTTGACATATCTTCCCAAAGCGTGACCTTGATGGAGACAATAAATAGGGCCCATACAGCTTGCGCTCTCTCTAGCCTTTCAGCGCTTGCATAGGTTAGTCCATCCGTGCGTAGTGGCAGTGCCATACACATTTCTTTCAGTTAATTAACAAAATTGGAAGAAATTCATAATCTAGACTTAAAAATAAAAAAAGAAACTCTACTCATATATTTGTTGAGGATTGAATTAGTCAAACATAAAACAATATGTGACAGGTGTACAACTGATATTGTGAATGTTTTTTTCTTTACAACGTTTGGAGAAAATAAATAAGAAAAGGGTGTAACGTTGAATTGCGAGTAAATGTTAATGTTACTCTCTCTGTTCAGGTTTGTGGAAACTTTTATCCAATTGACCTTAGAAGTGTAGCAGGACTTTGGAGGCACCAACATGTCCCGCTTATTGGACATGGAGGAGTTTGGAGAGGCAGCGCCCTTTCTGCGCAAGTCGGATCTCGTGTTACTGGGAGCACAAACGGTGGCATTCGATGGTATTGTAGAACATTTTGATCTTGTTTTGTTCTTATGATGTGATGTAGCTAACTCGTCCTTTACATCGTTGGACTGTCATTGTATAATGCAAGGCATGGATTATGAGTCGCTGTTACGAGATATATATTTTCTCTCGTGTTGAGAGCAGCGCGGACACACATGTTAACTATTGTGCTATGTGACAGGTAAGAAGCGTGCCTGGATCCCGGACGAGAAGGAGGCATATATTGAAATTGAAATCAAAGATATCAAAGGTGACAAAGTCATCGTTGAGACAAATGATGGAAAGGTTAGTATATTATCGGATGCAATAGCCGTAAACGAGTTGTTTTCAATGGTCATTGGCGTTGTTGTTTGGTGGGGTGATACATGGAAAACTTAAAGCACTTTTAAAATGACTTAAATCACTTTGTCGCACAAAAGTAGGCTACGCGATTGATTCATGTCACTGCATTTTCTGCAATCAGTTCAAATTGTCTTTCCCTCCACACGTGCAGACCCTTACCGTGAAGTAGGATGACATCCAGCAAATTAATCCTCCCAAAATCGATATGATTGAGGATATGGCTATGCTGACCCACCTGAACGAAGCTTCTGTTTTGTTTAACCTGCGGAAGCGCTACAGCAACTGGATGAAATATGTGAGTGACAGGCTGCATCCTCCAAACTTGCTCACAAATTGCGATGCTGACTGCCGAGATGTGACGAGGGAATTTGGATTTTTGTCTGTCAACGAAGTGGAGAGATCTCCCTCTTGAGTAATGTTGCTGTCTTTGTAGACGTACTCCGGGCTGTTCTGTGTGACGGTGAACCCCTACAAGTGGCTCCCGGTCTACACGGCCCCCGTGGTGGCTGCGTACAAGGGCAAGCGCCGCTCGGAGGCCCCACCGCATATCTACTCCATTGCTGACAATGCCTACAGTCACATGTTGTGCAGTACGTAGGTTCTTTACGTTTTTCCCATTATCTTGTTTAATGTTGTTATTTAATACTGAAAAAATAACAGACACCATTACTTTTTGTGTTTTAAAACATCAATATTTGTTGCAAAATATCAATAGCTATGCATTTGTTTTGTCCACACAGATCGTGAGAACCAGTCCATGCTTATCACGTAAGTGTACAATAATAGGCTATCACAATAGCCACCAACATTAATAACGTTACAGAAATTAAATTCATATGATCACTTGCATAAGCCGTTGCTAAATATACTAGGCCTACTCAATACAGTTAGACCTCAGCAATACTTTTGCATTAATTGACATTTACATTTAATTGGGACATTTTTTCCATCTTTATGTACGAAAATGCAGAATTTTGCAGTCTTGGGATTTTTTTTTGTATGGCATGACATTTTTGTCCATTTGTCCTAAACTAATTTTTGACTACTCCCAGCGGAGAATCCGGTGCTGGCAAAACTGTGAACACGAAACGTGTAATTCAGTATTTTGCCATAATAGCAGCTCTGGGGGAAGCGGCAGCTAAAAAAGGAGTAAGGCTAAACGCTATCCGTGTTTTGGGATTTTGATTTTTCCCCCCATTTTATTTTTTCTCCCCATATTTTTTGTGTGGTTCCTTTTGAGAGTGAGACACCTTTTGATAAACATTCATCCTAGGCTGGGACAAAATTCCATTCTTCCTTCCGGTCCCATGCTGGAAAATCTTTCCTCATGTTCACTTTCTTTTTTCTTTTCTTGAGAATATTTTTGTCCTCCATCTTTTTTCATTCCCACAAAGCTCTTCTCCTTTTTTACAGTGTTGGTATTAACCTCTCACTTTTACCAGCCATCCTTAATTCATTTTTTTCCAAACATTTTTACTACCTCCAGGACCCATTTTTGCTTATCTGATTGATGTTCACTAACAAAGATTTGTTGGGTAGATTTGTACCCTTGTTCTGGTAAGCTGTTGAACTGAAACAAGTAATGGCCAGTCCATGTGATTTCAAATGTGAACAACTACAAAAAAACATCAGAAGTTCTGATACAGAGGTTGGGAATTTTTGATTCCCAGAGTGGGACTGGTCAGGCTGGTCTTCAGTTCAGTGTGGAAACCATTCAAATTCAGAGTATTGTTGTTGGTGTTCTAGGTCACGTTTCCTGATAACGTTGTCTCTTAATCTTTACAAAATTAGGCCTATACCTTACTTAATAGTTTGCTTCTCTAGGCGTGTTTCCTGAACTATTTCTTAAGAGTCTTTTTTGCTATGTTACGTATAGGCCTACCTTGCCTTAAGAGGCTAAATCCATGTTTCTGGCATCCATTATTGACATTCACTTTTTGAGCAGGTGTCAGATTTGTTTGATGGGCATGACAGCGCAAGTGATCATAGCAGCAAGGATATGCATGTCGACATTTAATAAGCAATTATTTTTTTCCCTTTTTTAAAAAATTACAATCAGGCACAACATGCAATGCAACACATAGCCTATGTATGTCTTCCTTGGCAGTAAGTGCAAGGAAGGAATATGTCTCGCCATTAACATAATTTTTTTTGTTTTTTAACTATAAAAGGTAGGCCTAAAACTAAAGAACATTGTAGCATTAAGAACATTTCAGGAAACCTTGCCCTCATTGCTGTTATAGGTCTACTAACAAACCTTTCTCATCCCTTTTCAGGGTCAAGGTCCTGCTACCAAAACTGGGGTGAGTTCATTAGCAACTAAAAAAAAACATTTTGAATATACAGTAACTATGTAATACACAGCTTCACAACAACCAAATACAAAATGAATCAATGCAAAGTAATACAAAACTTCAGTTCAGAGAATTTACCTTTGGAGATACATCTTGACGGATATCTGTCTGAAAACTAACCCTCTGATGATGTTTCCTGCTTAGGGCACCCTAGAGGATCAAATTATTGAGGCCAACCCTGCCATGGAGGCCTTCGGTAATGCCAAGACTGTGAGGAATGACAACTCCTCCCGCTTTGTGAGTAGAATATTTCGCTGGACATTACTGTAGAAGTTGAAAGAGTCTTATGAGTTTTCAACACAATTTGATTAGAGGAAAAATATCTGAGATTAAATATCTGAGAATTAATTAAATGAGAAGAGGACTAACAATTGTAACTGTCTCTCTAACAACTCATATGTTGTGTTAGAATGGTGGGATGTACCATACAGATGTATGTTTTAAATATGTTACATTATTGTTTTCATCTTTTATAGGGCAAGTTTATAAGGATCCATTTTGGACACACAGGAAAACTAGCCTCTGCTGACATTGATATCTGTGAGTTATAACATCATACTCATAGACTTATATTTGCTTAAAATGCCAGCACCATGTGTCATATTGTTACCAGTGCATGTTAAAATGGTGCGCACACTGGCTACAGTGGTACTTCCATTAATTAATGCACATATAAAATACCCTTGTTTTCAGATCTTCTGGAAAAATCCAGAGTGATATTTCAGCAGCCTAGAGAAAGAAGTTACCATATCTACTACCAGATCATGTCTCAGAAGAAGCCAGAGCTCCTAGGTAACAGTCAAAGTCTCTCGTTAGAGAGAACATTTATTGACATCTGAAGAGTTCAAATGCAAAACCCTCTAAATCCATCTGGCCACTTTTCTTTTAAATGAGCATTTTTTTATCAGGCTCCTATAGGTTTTTGCCCCACAAATCGATATTTCAGACCAGTAAGAGAGCGAAATTATTTGATTAATGTATAAATTATACAATATAAATGATTAACGTATACTATGTGTGGAGAGCATTCACTCACCATTCTTATGTTTGACAGAGGTGGCGTTTAGAGGGTTTTGCTGAACTCTTAATTTCTTGTCCTCTTGTACTCTCATGTATCATGTTGAGCACAACATTTTATACAAGATATGCCATTGACATAATTGTGGTAGACGATAATGAACAAATTTCTACCACAATTATGATGCAAATCAAATCAAATCAAATGTTATTTGTCACATATACAAGGTACAATATCAAAATTCAATGAAATGTATAGTCTTTTAGTATTTAGTCTGATTCCAATGACTGTGCAGTGCACACTACGGCAAAGATATATACAGTAAAGGAAGTAGAGAATAGAATATAAAAATACTGTAGTGAAGTATCACTATCATGCTACAGTCCTCGTTCAAGATGTTGATAGATTGTGGCTAGAAGCTTTTCCTCAGTGCAAATGAGCTTCAGTCATCGGAAATGTTTTTGTCACCAAGCCTGAAATAGCAATCTTAGTTTTTAATTTTCCAGTTCATTACCTCTCCTGTGAGTCTAAAGTACTTTTCCATCTCCCCAACTTTGTTTATGTTGCAGACATGCTTCTGGTCTCCTCCAACCCTTTCGACTACCATTTCTGCTCTCAAGGAGTGATCACGATAGAGAGCATGGATGATGGACAGGAGCTCATGGCTACAGACGTAAGTGACCGCGAAATCACTGTTGCTAACGATAACAACAGTGACAACAGGCACCAACCCGCTGGCATTAAGTCTTGTACTCGTCTCGCGCAAGCCATGGCAATGACCAAAGTCTGTCGAAATACCAGTGCCATCCTCTGTGGGGCGATATGACTTTCTGGCTAACTGTGTGGCAGTTTCATTGACCTGGGCTGTCTGTCATCAATGTTGTAGTTGTTTCTTTATACTGTGAAATGAATAAAAGCAGCCTACACTTTTCCCTATACTACAACATGCAGGACTTAAAAATAGCACAATCAGTTAGCACAATCTGTGAACACAGTGCATGACACAAAACCGCTTCTGAAACACCTCTGGTGACCTGGTAATATGTCCTCCCTCTGAATGTTTGTTTTTGTGTGTTGGCCAGCATGCCATGGACATCTTGGGTTTCAGTCCAGATGAGAAATACGGCTGCTACAAGATCGTGGGGGCCATCATGCACTTTGGCAACATGAAGTTCAAGCAGAGGCAGAGGGAGGAGCAGGCTGAGGCCGACGGCACTGAAAGTGTGTTGGATCTCTTACTGAGGACTTAATTCTAAGATTTTCCGTCTTTTGTCATCTTGTTTCCAATTCCTAAATTAACTTCAAACCCAGAAGTTCCAAGTTGTACCAAAAGCCAGTGGGCACAATAGTATGTATGTCCCCTCATAATTCTATGCTGGAATCATAGTGGTTCTACATCATGTGCAGTACAGAACAATAGAAGATATCAGTCATCACATTTAGAGTACCGTAATATGAAATGGAAGATGGAAGATTGATATGATTAGCTATGGTATTATTGTAGTAAAAGGATGCTTCCTCAGATTTTAGTAATCATAGTAATCACGTGTGTGTGTGTGCGTGTTCTGATCAGGTGCTGATAAGGCCTCCTACCTGATGGGCGTGAGCTCTGCTGACCTCCTTAAGGGCCTGCTGTACCCCAGAGTGAAGGTGGGGAATGAGTACGTGGTGAAGGGACAAAATGTGGAACAGGTGAGTCTCATCTAGAACACTCAAACACACACACACACACACACACACACACACACACACACACACACACACACACACAGTAGCAATGCACAGGACCCCTCTCTGAAAAAAGAGAGAAAGAAAGAAAGAAAGAAAGAAAACAATTGTAATTGTTTAGATAATTGTAATGTTCATTTTTCTTTCTTCCCCTTTTCATTGATAAAAACACAAACAAAAAGAGCATTGATTTATTTGTCCTGCCGATCAATATGGAGGCACTGAGCGCCCTGTGGATTCAGCCTGGTATCCAGGCAACAGTATGTGCGTTCAAGAATGACAGCTGTGCCTCTCTGTGCTCTGTGTGTGTGTGTTTGTTTCCTTTGTGTCTCTATGTGTGTGTGTGTGTGTGTGGGGGTGTGGGCGGTGTAGGTTAACTATGCAGTGGGAGCATTGGCCAAAGCTACGTACGACCGCATGTTTAAATGGCTGGTGGGGCGTATCAACAAGACCCTCTACACTGTCCTGCCTCGGCAGTTCTTCATCGGCGTCCTCGACATCGCAGGCTTCGAGATCTTTGAAGTAAGTAGATGTACTGTAATGGAGGCATTTGACAGCTTTTTTTTTTTTTTTTACAGATTTTACTTGACACCATCAGCTGTCTAATGTTATTTTTTCTCTTCCTTAAGCTGAACAGCTTTGAGCAGCTGTGCATCAACTTCACCAATGAGAAACTGCAACAGTTTTTCAACCACCACATGTTCATCCTGGAGCAGGAGGAGTACAAGAGAGAAGGGATTGAATGGACTTTCATTGATTTTGGGCTGGACCTCCAAGCCTGCATTGACCTCATCGAAAAGGTGTGCAGAGGTTTAACTCATCATTGATATTGCCAATATTAGATTTTTATGGTAGTTATCAAAGAGATTCTAAGAATCAGTTGGATTCTAAGTTTTCTAGATTTGTAGACTGTTGTAGGTCTGTGTAAGGCTTAGTCAATTGTATCATTGCAGCACATGAATGTAATGAAACTTGGAAGCTGGATATATTTGATTGCATTTTCAATGTACTTTTATTGTTTTATCTCAGCCCCTGGGAATCCTTTCCATCCTCGAAGAGGAATGCATGTTCCCAAAGGCCACGGACGGCAGCTTCAAAGCCAAGCTGTACGACAACCACATTGGCAAATCGCCCAACTTCCAGAAGCCGCGGCCAGATAAGAAGCGCAAATTCGAGGCCCAGTTCGAGATAATGCACTACGCCGGAGTGGTAGGCTGACTCTACTCTACCATAGCCATCTGTAGCTTATCTTGGCGAACACAGCGTTAGCAGCTATCATGAGTGTAATTCCAATGGAAGACAGATACAGTTCGGAAGCTGATTGAGCAACCTTTTGAGCTCGGCAATGTTGCTGAGTATTGTTGCTGAGTATTGTTGTTTTGGTAGGTTCCCATTGAAATTAGGCATCATTTTTTTTTTGCAAATGATCACAATCATCCAACCAGACCACATGGAACTGTTTATGTGGTTGCCCAGCAACATTACTCAAAAAGTTGCCCCATGTGTCATCATCTTGAGACCTGTATTCCTAAAGAACCCTTCACCATTATTGTTCTCTCATTTTAAGTTATTAGAAGAGGTTTCTTTGACAAGTATTTTTAACTATAATGAACAGTTTTTTTTGTCAAGAAGTACCATTTGGAAAAGGTATTTTTGAGAAACCTCAGCATCTCTCAGTATGCAATTATATATGAATACCATAATACCAACCATAATGATCACTCATACACAATGTTTATGATGACCGTTTAGATAATTTCCGACAGTCTCTTTGTCTTTCCTCATGATTTTTCCTCATTTATTTGTCATCTTTGTTAGCATGTGTGTGCATGGTCTCTTATGAATCTCTGTATTTGACTTGCCAGGTGCCTTATAACCTTGCTGGCTGGCTGGACAAAAACAAGGACCTGCTGAATGAAACAGTGGTGGCCTGCTTTCAGAAGTCCTCCAACAAACTACTGGCTGCTCTCTATGAGAACTACATCAGCTCCGACACAGGTAACAGCGCTGTCCACTCTACATAGCTTATACTAAATTGTCCTAATGTGGGACACTGCCTAATGTGGGACACCTAAGCTCCAGTGGGTGTGGCTCTTCCCCAAACTAATGAATGTCAGTAAAACTATGGGAAAGGCAAAGCTGTAGGGTCCTGTGATCAAAACTGGATGTGGATTTATTGTGTTGCCCTCACATCATAGCCTAATAGCCTACTACAGAAGACCGAAAAAAGCAAAAAATGGCCCACATTAGGGCAATCCACCCCCTACATAAATATCATTCACATTCTTCATTGTTCCACACTTAAAAAGTGGATTCTAAAGGTCTTTCTGCCAATGTGTACTTCGCCTCTTTACAGCGCTTCAAATTTGAAAGGCTGTGGTATTGTGTAGTCTATAGTCTTAAGTCTATCTGTAACATGATCCTCCACTCCAGCCTCTGATCCCAAACCTGGCGCCAAAGAGAAGAGGAAGAAGGCGGCCTCTTTCCAGACAGTCTCTCAGCTCCATAAGGTGAGGATGATGTCATACTGTTTGCCCGGGGTGGTCACTTTGCCCTGTCCCATCCTGTTCGCCGCGAATCGCCTGACCGGCTGACATTTACGGCATCACGTGTTTCGTATTTTAAGTTTCAGTTGCACGAGGGAGCCTACCAACACTGTTGGAAGAGGGGATAATTTTATTGTAGGGGGATTTTTACAAATTATTTATAGTGTAACTCACTGTAGTGGAAAGAAACCGCCTGAGCCCTTAGAGTGTTTAGCCCATGTGCCGATCAGCTGCCGCGAAGAGGAATTTGGCTAATGATACACAGGGTAACCTTTTAGGCAACATAACCAGGCAGCATTACTGACAGACACAACACAGCCTCAATGCCTTTGAGGGTCACGGACAAAAACGACACGCCAGCTGGACTTTGTGTCACTGTGATGGTATCTGCTTTGGCAGTGTAGCCTGAAAATGTTGCCTTACAATATGGTAGAGCTTTATATTGTCTGTTTTTAACTGTGAAGGACCAGTAAAAGTGTACTTTGTATGGTAGTGACACTGTGAAACATGCCACACATAGAAAATGGCTGCCCTTTGGTGAATGTCCTTCTGTAGACGAGAGGGAGGCAGTTAAGACTTGCAGTGATGTTTAGGGCATTGATCAAATGAACATCACTTTAAGTCTGTGCTGGCTCCACTGCTCCAAGCATCTCAGGACACCACATCACACACAGCCTCCCAGCCTACCAGTCTCCTCACACACTATCTGCCTCTGTCTGTGCAGCTGGGAGGATACACAAACAATTGTTACTGTGTTTTCCCTCTAATCATCCAGAGAACTTTTATATTGTGCAATGACATCTAAGTTCAAACATTTCCTTTTGCCAGTGCAATAAAATAGAGCAATAAAATCATATAATACTACAGTAGTGAAGCAGTTGTACTGTTGCAGCTGTGTTTGTACAGTTAGTAATAGTAATAGTAAAAAATACACCTGGAAACATTAGAACCTGGTAATTCTGGACAGAAAAGATTTTTAAAATGTCATAGAGAAGGTTACACTCGGTGCCCCTGGTCATGGTCTCTATGTGTTGCATCTGCAGGAGAATCTGAATAAGCTGATGACCAACCTGCGTTGCACTCAGCCCCACTTTGTGCGCTGCATCATCCCCAATGAGACCAAGACTCCAGGTACTCACCTCCACACCATGCATCACACACAGAGAATAGCATGCTTGTAGTGTACCACACACAGAGAATAGCATGCTTGTAGTGTACCACACACAGAGAATAGCATGCTTATAGTGTACCACACACAGAGAATAGCATGCTTATAGTGTACCACTATGCAGAGAATAGCATGCTTATAGTGTACCACATGCAGAGAATAGCATAGTTCTAGAGTACCCCATATAGAGAGTAGCATACTTAAAGAGTACTACATGCAAATGATAGCATACTTAAAGAGTACTGCATGCAAATGATAGCATACTTAAAGAGTACTACATACAGAAAATAGCATACTGAAAGAATACTACATACAGAGAATAACACACTGTGACCCTATTGACCTTGTCTCAAGTGTCTCCACTATCACAACCACATCTCGGCTTTCCACCCCCTCTCTCACACACACACACACACACACACACACACACACACACACACACACACATACACAACTCCATTTTTTATTCTTTCTCTCATCCTTTGCCCCTTTCTCTCTCTCTCTCTCTCTCTCTCTCTCTCTCTCTCTCTCTCTCTCTCCTGTAGGAATCATGGATGCGTTCTTGGTCCTGCACCAGCTGCGCTGTAACGGTGTGCTGGAGGGGATCCGTATCTGCAGGAAAGGCTTCCCCAACCGCATCCTCTACGCCGACTTCAAGCAGAGGTCAGACTTACACCTCATCACTGCATCTCAGCATCTCAGTACACAGACATAAGAGAAATGAAGTTATCTAAATGAAGGAATCCAAATATTAATGGGACATTTACTATCCTTATTCTGATTGAAATCCATGGACTGTGCAGGACATTATTTTCCCTTTCCCTGTTCTCTCCGTGTTTTTCTGATCTGTTTGTTTTTGATAATGAGCAGGTATCGTATCCTGAACCCTCATGCCATCCCAGATGACACGTTTGTGGACAGCAGGAAAGCTGCAGAGAAGCTGCTGGGCTCTCTTGACATCGACCACAACCAGTATCGCTTTGGTCACACCAAGGTATGAAATATAGTTGTTTCTCTTATTCAGTGTTCATCCACAGCACCTTATACCAGAGTAAAAAAATCAGTTGAACTTTTTAGTTGAACGTTTGTGCAAATGTGCAATGGATCTTTTCAGTTACCTCCAGAGTGTTGGTCTGGTCAGACATGGTTTTGTTCATTTTAACTGTTTAGTTCAGTTTGGACATTTCTATGGTATTTGTCATAACCGAGTAGCCAGACGTTTGTAGAAATGGAGCAGACATACACCTGTGTGTGTGTGTGTGTGTGTGTGTGTGTGTGTGTGTGTGTGCAGTGCTTTGATTTAACACTGTGAGTGTGTACCTGTGGGACAGGTGTTCTTCAAGGCGGGGCTGCTGGGCCAGCTGGAGGAGATGAGAGACGAGCGCCTGGCCAAAATCCTCACTCTGCTGTAGGCCGTCAGCCGGGGCAAGATCATGAGGATGGAGCTGAGGAGGATGATGGAGAGGAAGTGAGAGCTGCACGCACACACACACACACACACACACACACACACACACACACACACACACACACACAGACACAGACACACACACACACACACACACACACACACACACACACACACACACAGGCACAGAGACACACACACACACACACACACACACACACACACACACACACACACACACACACACACACACACACACAGACACACACACACACACACACACACACACACAGACATACACACACACACACGAGGCAGGTGTACCAGCAAGGAAGTTCAAACCCATGGGTGTTAGTTGCTAGAACAGCTCTTAGAGTGATGGGGGGCACTGTGCTGTGCACTGTGCTATGGAATAGATTGTAATCATTCCCAGTTGTGTCCTAATCATCTCAACAGTGTCCCACCATTCTATCTAGATGTCCATTCATTCACACCTCTGATTTATACCTATACTCAAACACCAGTGTCCATGAGAAAGGATTGGTAGACTGTGTGGCTCATGTGTCTGGAGTCACTTTCAGTAGGAGAAATACAGTCAGCATCTAGTTTCTCTCACTCCTAGTGTTTAAAGCAGTTGGCCAGTATACAACTCAGCAGTGAACTATGGATCACGTTTAGGAATACACATAAACACACACACACACACACACACACACACACACACACACACACACACACACACACACACACACACACACACACACACACACACACACACACACACACACACGCACACACATATACTCATAAACGTTATATGAGCACAAACTGCCCTCACACTGCCCCCACACACACACACACACACAGACAGACAAATACACACACACACACACACACACACACACACACACACACACACACACACACACACACACACACACACACACCATGTCAGCCAGACTGAGCTCAGTGTCAAGGCCCTGAGGTCACATTGGTCATGCCGCTGGCAGAGGCCCTTTGTTACATGAAGCCTCCACCTGCTCCACCTCACGCCGAAGGTATTCCCACTCTCCGCTCCAAGCAGCGCCTGGGGCAGACGTGACGTTTTAAGCCCCCCGTTACCATGTGTGTGGTCAGTAAGCCACTACAAGCCCTTCACCCCAACACACACACACACACACACACAAAGGCACGGACATACACACACACACACACACACACCTAACTGCGCTCGGCCCTTGCCCTCTGACACACCCTAAATGAAACAATGCTGATGGTGTCCTCAAACCCAGGTTGCAACACGTGTTAGGCAACAGCTGGTTGCTCCCTCCTAAAAATACAGGCACCCGGCTCCGCATACACGCGCATACACACACACACACACACACACACACACACACACACACACACACATGCACGTACAGACATTCACACACACCCTGTCACTGTTCAGCGTGGCGCCTGTAGTTTTAAATGAGCACATAGATGGCATATCTGGGTGGTGAAAGAGGATTAGACAGTACTGTGGCCAGAGGGCTTTGATTACTAAATAAATTAAATGGACAAAACCTGACGACTTAACTGTGAAAATACACTAAAGAGACATACTGCACATTTGGCCATTTATCATATAATCTCATGTGCCTTTCCATAAACGGAGATTCTCATCCTGCTGAAGGCACACAAAGACACCTCCATACACAGGCAGACGCGGACACACACACACACACACACACACACACACACACATGCACATGCACATGCACATGCACATGCGCGCACACACACACACACAAACACACACACACACACAAGCACACACACACGCACACACACACACACACACACACACACACACACACACACACACACACACACACACACATACACACACAGGCTGCCACACACATGCTCACATGCCTATTCCTGTTTACTCACGCATCCCTGACATGGTTAACATACCAAGCCATGGCTATACATGGATAGCAACACGCCTGTTTAATTTGCTCTCCAACAATAGCCAGAGAGCAGGCGGCAGCCCGATTTAATTTATCACAGGTCTATATTTGTTCCGCTCTTGGGAAAGAAGTGCAGATGAAAGAACCCAAATGGCTTAACTGGGCTTAGGTGTCGGTGGTATTAGTGTCAGTGGGACCAGTTCAAAGAGAGGGAGGGATCACTTTTGTCTCAGGGTGAAGTCTCAATGATTTAAAGGGACAGTCCACAGTGAAGTGCACTTCAAGCTTTTGGATTTCAATAGGAAGTCAGTTTTACAGTGATTCTTGCAAAATGGGTGTAAAATGGGTGGGTGTAATGTGCAATGTGTCATGTTTATGATAATGCCTTTTTTATGTTATATATCAAATCACTATTTAATCAATCAGTTGACCTGGAACTTCTGATCATACCACTACAAAGTATAATATTCCTCTATTCAAACAATTGTCATATCAACCATGTCTCCTTGTTGCAATATTTCTACCATTCTTTCTTCACTCATTCTCAACACAGCCTCACACACTCTGTCTGTCTAGTTTCTTTATTTTCTCTTCACATGTTTCTCTCTTCGCTCTTTTGTGCCACTCTGTAGGGAGGCTCTGATTGATCATCCAGTGGAACATCCGGGCCTTCAACACAGTGAAACTGTGGATGGCCATGGATGAAGCTCTTCTTCAAGATCAAGCCTCTGCTGAAGAGCGCCACTGCGGAGAAGGAGCTGACCGCCCTCAAGGAGGAGTACCTCAAGCTAAAGGAGACGCTGGAGAAGTCGGAGGCCAAGCGCAAGGACCTGGAGGAGAAGCAGGTCAACCTGACCCAAGAGAAGAACGACCTCACTCTCCAACTGCAAGCTGTGAGTAACTGTGAGTTTTTGGAATGGTCTTGGTCTGGTATGGTCTTGATCTGGAATACCTCAAAGTGATGATATTTAGAATACATATTTAGAATAACATTCTCTCTCTTTCTCTCTCTCTCTCCCTCTCTCTCTCTCTCTCCCTCACCCACCTCAGGAGCAAGATAATCTTGCCGACGCTGAGGACCGTTGTGACCTGCTCATCAAGACTAAGATCTAGCTGGAGTCCAAGGTGAAGGAGCTGACCGAGAGGCTGGAGGACGAGGAGGAGATGAATGCCAACGTGGCCGCCAAGAAGCGCAAGCTGGAGGACGAGTGTGCTGAGCTCAAGAAGGACATCGATGACCTGGAGATCACTCTGGCCAAGCTGGAGAAGGAGAAGCATGCCACTGAGAACAAGGTGAGAAGGATGGATGGAAGCTGTGGTGATATCTAAAGTGACTTTTTGCTAGACCAACTCTCTGTGGTTTATACTACACAGTGAAACCACCTCAACCTTTTGGAATGCTCCTCATATGCCAGCACTGCATTTATCTATGTCTTTGTACGTACTTGTATTTATTAGGTTAGTAAATAATATATCTACCACACAAAAGATGATTGTAGAATAAAGGAGTGAGAGGGATTTCTCGCTTCCCCACAGGTGAAGAACCTGATCGAGGAGATGGCGGCTCTGGATGAGACCATCCTGAAGCTGACCAAGGAGAAGAAGGCCCTGCAGGAGGCTCACCAGCAGACACTGGATGACCTTCAGGCCGAGGAGGACAAGGTCAACAATCTGACTAAGGCCAAGGTCAAGCTGGAGCAGCATGTGGATGATGTGAGTTTGCGCATAAAACACACAGGATTTTATGGTATAGTGTGAATAGTGTGTTCCTTCTCTTACAGAGGTTTTACTTGATAAGATGGTGATGACACTATTCTTACCATTTTACTGGGGTATTTTTTTTCAGTTGGAAGGGTCCTTGGAGCAGGAGAAGAAGTTGCGCATGGATCTGGAACGGGTCAAACGCAAGCTAGAGGGAGACCTTAAGCTGTCTGTAGAGACCGTCATGGACCTGGAGAATGATAAGCAGCAGATGGAGGAGAATCTGAAGAAGTAAGACCATACTGTGTTTTTGGTAGTACTAGAGAAAAGTATGAATAGTACACCTTTATTTAGATAGATAGATAGATAGATAGATAGATAGATACTTTATTGATCCCCAAGGGGAAATTCAAGGTCTCAGTAGCATACAGACATCACACACAACATGCACTTACAGCAGAGAATTGTGAATGTATTCCATTTACAACTACACTGAACTACATTTGTCCTGTAGTTGTAGAATTGAATACATTCAAAATAAGTTGTGAATGGCATGTTCATTTGGGGGAAACTATATTCCTTCCTTTAGTAAAAAAAAAAAGAATAAACATGTTTGCACACTTTGGACAGGAAAGACTTTGAGCTGAACCAAATCAGTACCAGAATTGAAGATGAGCAGGCTCTGGTCCTCCAACTTCAGAAGAGGATCAAGGAGTTACAGGTTTGTGAAACATGTCCTGCTACAGCTAAACCAATCTTTCTCAATTGGATTATACTACTGACACGTTCAGTGTACACGCTTTACTTGACATGACACCAGGATGTCCTGGATGAAACCTCCATCTTCAGCACACGATCATATTCACCTCCATTCTCCATCCTTAGGCTCGCATCGAGGAACTCGAGGAGGAGCTGGAGGCCGAGCGAGCGTCTCGGGCCAAGTCGGAGAAGCAGCGCAGCGAAACGTCCCGTGAGCTCGAAGAGCTCAGCGAGCGCCTGGAGGAGGCCGGCGGCGCCACCACGGCCCAGATCGAGATGAACAAGAAGCGCGAGGCGGACGTCCTGAAGCTGCGGCGGGACCTGGAGGAAGCCATGGTGCACCACGAGACCACCACGGCAGCGCTGCGCAAGAAGCACGCCGACACCGTGGCCGAACTCGGCGATCAGATTGACAGCCTACAGCGCCTCAAGCAGAAGCTAGAGAAGGACCGCGCCGAGGCCAAGATGGAGGCTGATGACCTGGCCTCCAACCTTGAACAGGTCGCAAAAACTAAGGTGAGGGCATTGACAGGTTAGTAAATTGATTAATTGATTGATTAATTGATTCAATCATTGATTGATTATGTTATGTTCTGATCTCACAGCTGCAACGCACTAAAATCTTCTTCAGTCAGAATGCTGAGGAGTTCAAAAAACAGCTGGATGAAGAAAACAAGGTATACCAGTTAACAAACAACTTTCACATGCTGAAGATACTTATATTCATTAATCCTAAAAGACATCCTGGAGGAAATGCAACCACAGATAATTGGGGCATTACTATCATTAAAAGACAGTATTATAGAAGTAGATAAAGTAGTTGTATTAAAGCATTGTGTGTGCAAGGCTAATTATAATAGTGAGAGTAGGATAGACAGGAGTAGAGCAGAATAAATTAAACTTCCCCAGTGGTATATAAAAATCAGATGGTTTCCATGGCTTTTCCAGGCAAAGAATGCCCTGGCTCATGCACTCCAGTCTGCGCACCATGACAATGACCTGCTACGAGAGCAGTATGAGGAGGAGCAGGAGGCCAAGTCTGAGCTGCAGAGGGCGCTGTCCAAGGCCAACGCTGAGGTCGCCCACTGGAGAACCAAATATGAGACGGATGCCATCCAAAAAACCGAGGAACTTGAAGAGGCCAAGTGAGTTAAACATTTGGTGACTTGACATTAGATGTTTGTGGAATGCTATTGAAACCATAAAAAAGTATTTCTTTACATTTAGGCTTAAAAAACATAGATTGCCTTTACAAATTGTCCTCTGTTTCTAATAATTTTCTCAATCACATGCATCCATCCTCTAAGCCATCTGTATGTTAACAGCACAAAAGAAAACAATTTTTTTTTTTTTACCTTTCTTCCACCAGGAAGAAGCTTGTGACTCGTCTACAGGAGGCTGAGGAGAGCGTGGAGGCGTCCAGCGCCAAGTGCTCGTCCCTGGAGAAGACCAAGCACCGACTGCAGACGGAGATGGAGGACCTAGTGGTGGACCTGGAGCGCGCCAGCGCTGCTGCAGCTGCCCTGGACAAGAAGCAGCGCAACTTCGACAAGGTGCTGGCCGAGTGGCGTCAGAAATGCGAGGAGTGCCAGGCGGAGCTGGAGGCTTCGCAGAAGGAGGCGCGCAGCCTGAGCACCGAGCTCTTCAAGCTCAAGAACTCCTACGAGGAGGCGCTCGACCACCTGGAGACCGTCAAACGGGAGAACAAGAATCTCCAGGGTAAGCTCCAAGCTAATGTAGTCTATTTCTGGGAATCTCATTGCCACATACAGTATATTGCAACAGTATATTAGCTGGGAGCACACATACGATTAATTATGGAAACAGTGGATGACTTAAACAATTTCTTATGCTTTAACCATGTCTTTCTTATTAATGATGAATTACTGGTAAGCTTTACTACTCAATTCTTGATCAAGACAATGGCTGTTCATGTAGGTAGTGTAGTTTGTAGGATACAAATGCTATTACATTGGGAACTGCTAGGTTCTGTCCACTGATCTTGCTAGTGATGTCCCTGCAGAGGAGATCTCTGATCTGTCTGACCAGATCAGCCAGGGAGGCAAGACCATCCAGGAGCTGGAGAAGATCAAGAAAGGCCTGGACCAGGAGAAGAGTGAGATCCAGGCTTCCCTGGAGGAGGCTGAGGTGGGTACTGAAGAAGTAGTCCACATTCTCCCTCATTATACTGTAGTCATGCAGCCAGTGTGGTCAACAGTGACGCTTGATCTTGGTAGGATTTAGCAGCACACTACGATAAATATAATGAAATTTACTCTCCCAATAAAGTCTTTTACAAGCACAAGGCCACACAAGGCCTTTGTCAAGTAACAACTCAATGAAAGCTCTGAGAATGCTCTGAATGTCAATGCAATGCTAGTGCTTTGAAGTGAAGTGAATGCTTTATGTGTTGGTAGCTTTCTACCCTTTATGGCTTGACATTGGGTGAAAACAACAACAGCTACTTCTGTTGCTCTTAGGCGACTCTGGAACATGAGGAGAGTAAAACCCTCCGCATCCAGTTGGAGCTCAACCAAGTTAAAGCTGATGTTGACAAGAAACTGGCTGAGAAGGATGAGGAAATTGACAACCTTCGGTGAGCGTGACTCTGATTTTGTCCTTAATTTCCTTCATTTTAAGACCACAGTAACTCTCTTTACATGTTAAAGGCTTAAGTATCTTAGATTTTTTTTTCCTGGTAAACAAAATGAAGCATGTAAATGGTTAATAGAATATATTAATTTCCTCTGGATTGTCTTGGAGCTCAGTCATTAAGTTCACAGATCTAATCCACACCTTCTACTCTGCCCCTTCTAAAACAGTCGCAATCACCAGCGTGCTCTGGACTCCATGCAAGCCACCCTGGACGCAGAGGCCAAGTCTCTAGCAACGAGGCAGTTCGGCTGAAAAAGAAGATGGAGTGCGACCTGAATGAGATGGAGGTGCAGCTGAACCATGCCAACCGCTCAGCCGCGGAGTCCCAGAAGACCGCCCACAACCTGCAGGCCCAGATTAAGGCAAGGCCTCAAGCACTTCAACTCAGTGTTACAACTACTGTTACAGTCCTTTCACCAGTGCTAGTTTACTCCGTTGTAGTCACATTTCTTGAACCTGCCCTATTTCAAACATCTATAGCATCAAGGGTCTTAATTCTTCAAGGCTTGATAAGGTTCTCCATGAGACCTTGAGAACACCAACACGATCAATTTACTAGTCACATTTCAGGGAAACAACAAAAGAACATTTGGACTTGTTTTTGCTTCGTTTTAAACAATATAAGCTATCCTTCATAATAATCACCGCTAAGGCTTAATGAGACTGTTGCCTGTGTGGTTGAGCACAGGATGTGCAGATGGAGCTGGATGAGACCATTCACCAGAATGAGGAGCTGAAGGAGCAGACGGCAGTCTAACCGGACTAACCGGAACAACCTGCTGGTGGCCGAGGTGGAGGAGCTCCGCGCGCTGCAGGAGCAGAACGATCGCGCCCGCAAGCTGGCCGAGCACGAGCTGGTGGAGACCTCTGAGAGGGTCAACCTGCTGCACTCACAGGTGAGTCTACCTGAGCAGCCTACACCTGTGCTGCACTACTCTCACCTGGGCCTCTGAATGAGTCTGTATTGTGTATAAACATTAGCTGGACTTCCATTCAAGTTTTTAATCTGCATTTTGACAATATGAATAAGAATTCCTTACTGTAAATTCTTAAAATTGGCATGAAATCAAATGTGAATACAATTCAATTTGCTTGGGTGGGGCAGATTAGCTTGCTATTCATACAGGGTATAATACGACTAAATGGATTTGCTTACATACATTTGCATTTGCACATGGTTTCCCTGTTTCCCTGACATCAGCTGATCACAACTTCTCCTCTTGATTAGGAGAGTGGATTTTTAATCCGCATAACACAGCTAATGAAAAAGTGCACATACAAGTTAATCAGCTTTCAACTACAGTCACCATTAGTCGCTGGTCATATTGTCAACCACTGAACACCTGCACAAAGATCCAAGACCCTGTGACACACAACGCACCCACACATTTTCAAAGAAAACACACTGATCAATTTGATACAGGCTGTGGATCAAACACCTGTTGTTCCCTTGCAGAACATGTCCCTGCTGAACCAGAAGAAGAAGCTGGAGGCTGACTTGTCTGCGCTGTCTGGAGAGGTGGACGACGTCCAGCAGGAGTGTCGTAACGCAGAGGAGAAGGCCAAGAAGGCCATCACTGATGTGTGTGGTGATTGTTGTTGCTGTTTTTATTTTGCATGATTCTCTAAGGTATTTGTTTGAGAAGCACTAGCTACAGCGGAGAAGACATGACATATTTATCCATGAAATTTTTCAAAAATTTTACCTCTTATTTTTTTTTATCCTCCTTCTCCATAGGCGGCCATGATGGCTGAGGAGCTGAAGAAGGAGCAGGACACCAGCGCTCACCTGGAGCGAATGAAGACCTGCAGATGCGTCTGGACGAGGCTGAGCAGATCGCCCTCAAAGGGGGCAAAAAGCAGATCCAGAAGCTGGAGAGCCGGGTGAGGACACATCTGACAATTTAGACCATTTAATTCAAAGCGCTGACAATGACCAAGGACTTTTGCCTATAGCCTATTAAAAGTCTAAAAATGAACTTGTAATCAATATCTGTTGAATTATTAGTTTTATCTAGTTTTTCATTGGTTTTAAGCAGTGTTTTCCAGGGAGAACTAAAGGTGAGAGAATGTTGGAGTGAATTGTCTGTCTGACAATTTTCCTTGTGGTAGGTCAAAGACCTGGAGAGCGAGCTAGAGCTGGAGCAGAAGAAAAGCAATGAGTTCCAGAAGGGATTCCGCAAATATGAGAGGAGGATCAAGGAGCTCACTTACCAAGTGCGTGGGTACACACACACACACACACACTCTATAGTAACGTTGTTGGCACCATTTCCCAAAATGTTAACATATCAACTGAGCACTGCATCCTGAGTGATCAGATATGCATATGCACAAATATAGTAATTCCTGTATGAAATACAATCATAACACAAAGGAAAATTCCATCTTAATGGCCATTCCATTGTTGTGTTAATATATATGACACCATCACATGGATCAACCTACATGATTAAGGCATCACATATAACTGTACCCTCACACAATCAACTGTGATCAGTGAGTAAATGCTGCCCCCTACTGTTCCTACAGACGGAGGACGACCGGAAGAATCAGGCCCGTATGCAGGTGCTCATAGACAAGCTACAGGCCAAAGTCAAGACCTATAAGAGACAGGCCGAGGAGGCGGTGAGTCCAAATTCCACACTTGAACCCACTTGTCAAAGCAGCGGGAAGGAATTCTGGTCAAAAACTAGCCATTTATCCACTGAAGGCATGCTGAGATGAGTCTTTTTATTGTTATGTTGTGTAGGAAGAGCAGGCCAACTCCAACCTGACCAAGTTCAGGAAGATCCAGCATGAGCTGGATGATGCAGAGGAGAGAGCGGACATGGCTGAGTCACAGGCCAACAAACTGCGCATTCGCACCCGTGACCAAGGGGGGAAGGCAAGTAAAAAAAAAAAAAAAAAAAAAAACGTTCAATTTTCATACCATAGCAAACATTTTAAGATTTAATGATGGCAGTTCTTCTAGTAATTTTAAACCATTTTAATATGTTTACAGAAAATATATGTATTATTGACATTACATTATATCTTAAAAAAAATCTTTAATGTATTTCAGCCTCCACTTACACAATGAGGAGGGACCACCCCATAACATCCCACTTACAGTCAAGCTGCTGCAACAGATGGTTTGATTGTGTGATGGCAAATTCATTAAACGCTTGGAAAGAAACATATGCATCCATGTGGCCTTCTCATTACTTCAAGTGCATGTGCAAGAGAGGACATGCACACCAACAGGAATTGTAGTGATGATGGGGCTGTTTTATGCGTACACTCTTTCTGGGAGAGCAACACAGGAATTGTAGTTAAGATGGGGCTGTTTAATGCGTACACTCTTTCTGGGAGAGCAACACAGGAATTGTAGTTAAGATGGGGCTGTTTTATGCGTACACTCTTTCTGGGAGAGCAACACTGGAGTTTCCTTGCAGATGGTAATCACATGCAATCAAAATCTGACCGAGAGGGATAGAGGAGGAGAAAAAAAGCTCACAATTTTAATGTTTGTGAAAATTTATTGTGATTTTCCATTCTTACATTACATTTACAATATTATACAGTTGAGTTTAACCAAAAATCAGAGTCAGGATGGGAAACAAAGATGGGGGGAAAGGGTGGAGGGGGGTATCTGATGCAGGATGGGGGGAGGGGGAGATGGTTGATGGGGAAACTGCTTGCTCATGTTGGTGTGCAGACCATATTAAATTCTTCAATTTCAATGGGCTCAACCCCAAACAAAAGTACAAGGGATTCTTAACCGTATTTAGCAGCAAGGGAGGAAGAAAAAAAGTATAAAATAACAGCCACCATTTTAAAATGATTACTTCGGTTGTTGGGAAAAGGGAAACACACACACACACACTCACACTCACACTCACACTCACACACACTCACACTCACACTCACACTCACACTCACACTCACACTCACACAATTAGGCAAAGCCTTACCAGCATGTTGTAATGCAGGTCTGTGATATATACTTTGTTCTGTGCACATGCAAACAGGTCAGAGAGGGTCCACATCGTCCATCACATCAAAACAGATGAGTACCTGCTGTTGTCATCCATAAAGAAACAAAACACCCCTAACATGTCTTCTTGGGGTGTGTAAGTACCGGTACACATATTGAACCGGACTGACAACAGTGGATGAGTAGCACTATGCCTGCAAGATGCAGACTGTTTGTTGTATGCAGTTAGCTGGTCAACATACGTATGGCCATGAAGCACCAGCTGGCCCAGGACTATGGTTGGTATGATACGTGCTTAAAACTGCAGCATGTAGGCTTCACACTTACAACAATGTTGTCATTCTGCTAAGGGTGCAATGTTTCAGAATATTCCAGAGCATTCTACAAATCTTTTTAAATGCAAAAAAACATTTAAAACAAAAATCACAGAAAGCACAGAAATACAGGGAACCATAAGCTCGTCACCATTCCTTCAGAGTTATATTATTATAGTAGGTTTAAAGCGATTTAATTTCTGACCAAACCAAAATACTACATACATCTTTGCAATGAAGAAGTCTGATGTGACACAGAATGGGGATTGACATTCAATTTACCACCCTTTTGACCATGATTAGCAGCTAAGGACGACACTGAAATCCCCCCCAAATTATCAATTAAAAAGACAATTTTAAAATGTACAGATGAGAACAGAAAGGATCTCAGCCAACAGGCAGAGAAAAAGTCCATTAAAATGTTCACTAAATGACCAAACTTACAGAAAAACAAAGATAAAGAGTACTTGGCAAAACGCAAAAATAAGCATCTTATGGCGACAGGAGCAGGGGCCCAGAACAGCAGAAGATGAGACTTCCCCCCCACACATCCAGACAAAGCAGCTGGTGTGATGACCAGTCCTCTACAAACCACTGGCAGTGACCCTAAGTTACGCACAAAACGAGCGGTGAGCGGACACCAGCAGGCACACTGGGCTCTGACTCTCTTCAACTTCAACCTTTACAAATGCAACAGCCACAGGGGCTGAGCAAAAACATAAAAGTGGTGTGAAGTGACCAATTGCATAATAAAAAAAAAAGTGCTGCCAGCGTGAAGACACCCAAAGGATAACATCCGCTGAGTGACCAAACACAGTGAGGAACACACACACACACACACACTTCAGGGATGGGAATAGGGAAAGTTGTGAATGGGATGAGCTGAAACTACTGTTCCATAGCGTCAGTAAAGCACCAAGGTGAAATAAAGCACGCACACACAAAACAACAGGTGCACAACAACACAAGCCCCATGTGTATGAACACAGCTAAAGTGAGCCAAGAAAGAGAGAGAAAAGGAGGAACAACAAAAAATAACGAGGTAGTTTACATTTCTTCCTTTTCAGCCCTAAGTATTCAACATCATGAAAAGAAAAAAGAAAAGAAAACGGGCAGTTTGCTAAGGGAACCATGTCTGGAGCGAAGGGGTCACAGAGTCTTCAGCCAATCAGCTGACACAGAATCAGATTGTCTACGACACAGTCTGAGGATGAATCTGTGGACTCAAACAAGGGTGGGGTGTGCGTGTGCGTGTGTGTGTGCGTGTGTGTGTGTGTGTGTGTGTGTGTGTGTGTGTGTGTGTGTGTGTGTGTGTGTGTGTACACGTGTGTGCTGTTAAAACTGAGGAGCTGCATAATAACCTCAATATGAGCCATGAAGGATTCATTTAGGGAACAAGAAGAGGATTCTTGTGGCACCAAAAAAATCTAAACAATGTATCAAAATATACTAAAAATAGCAAAGCTAATGACTAATACATTTCAGAATGCAATTCTGACATGTCTATGATAAAACAATGGACCTGGGTGAGTGTTATAAGTTATAAGACTCAGGAGTCGGTCTGTTACCGTAGAAACCACTCAGACTCTACAATGGCCATGGCAATAAGTAACAAGCACCAGATGTTTCTGCTCCACACCTCATCAATGATCGTCACACATCAAACACACACACGCACACACACACACACGGCTGGAGAGAGCATGAGCCCAGATTGGATAGCTCCTCTTGAGGCATGTTGGACACCTGGTCACTGACTGTGATCAAGACAAAATCAGCCACACACACACACACACGGAACCTCTACATGCATCTGAGACTCTATATGCGGAGAACATCGAAGAACAGAAAATCCCCCCAACCCCATTTGTCCTTTTTAAACTAGCCCATTTACTGCATCAGACCTTATCTGTTTACTTTATTTGAATAGATAGTTTATGTATTATATAAAAAGGCTTCTTATGATTTTCACCAAGAGCAAACCACTTATAGTACAGCAGGAGGCCAGGCTAGACTGCCGCCTCAAAGACCCCACATACATGCCTACTGAGGAACTGGTGTGATGAATGAGTGGCCACTGGTTTTGAGATGGCTGGCGGGCTTCAGCTGGTGGGGGGGTACAAATCTTCCAGTGGGTAGGTGTGGTGCTGTTGGCCTCCAAGCCCCAGCCGTGCATAAGCATGCCCAGTGGAGGGGGCTCTGTAGTGGGGGCCCGGATGGGCTCAGGTGCTGCCTCCACCGGGGCTTGGAGGGATGCCTTCCTGTCCAGGCAGTCCAGAGGAGAGGACGCAGAGGACAGAGGGAGGTGGTGCTCTGACGGCCATTGCTCCACCGTCCTCTCTCTCTCGCCATTCCCCTGTACCCCCATCACAAACAACCCCCCACCCGGATCTGTCTGTCTTTGTGTGATGGCGCTGATGTGTTAATCCTCTAGCAGGTCCTGGTCTAGGTCCATGTAAGGCTCGTCGATGTAGCTGGCTATGGCACAGGGAGAAGTCCTATCCTGCTCTAAGAGCACAGACACAGTCTCCTTCCAGAAGCTGAAGGGAATGCAGGAGCTCTGAGGACACACACACACACACACACACACACACATTAACACCAATTTCCAGTGGCCAAAAAAAAACTTAGAATGCAGAGCCTTACATGGAAATACACAACGTGCACAACCATACACATTTTCAGGACTGTGTATACAATTTCCAGTGATTACTTGTGGCACTGATGTGTAACTTGCTGTAAATATTTGTACTCTATCTTTTTATAGGATATGCAGTATATATAGAGATTTCATTTAGGTGTACGGTAAATACATTGTTAAAGGTTGTGTCCATACCCATTGCTGGGGGATGAAATGAAAAGAAATGTTATAAAAGTATAAAAACTGTGTGTGTGTGCGTGTTTCTGCACTCTGATATGTGTGTGTGTGTGTGTGTGTGTAGGTGTGTGTAGGTGTGTGTGTGTGTTTCGGCGCTCACATTCTCCAGACAGGTGCTGTCCTTGTCCTTGTTGAGGTAGTGGTGCTGCCAGAAGCGCAGCAGGTTGTGGAAGTTGTTGAGCAGGCAGCCGGGGTACTTCTCGGCGTACTCCTTCTCCCGCAGCACGCCCAGGTAGAAGGGCAGCTTGGCCCGCCGCCGCGCCAGCATCAGGATCACCAGGCTGGTGTTCAGGCAGCTCACGTTCTCCTGCGGAGGGACAGACACCAGGGGGAGAGGCTGAGCATCAATAAAACTCCCTGCAGGACATCAGGAGGCTCACAGCAGCCGAGGTCAGGGATGGGGAGGAGCATGTGGAATACAGACAGACATTCATAACATCGTTGTTTTTTTGTTTGTTTTTTTTGGGGGGGGGGGGGGGGGGGGTAATAAATAATGGGATAATAAATCTCTTTCCGGGTCCAAAGGCTTTCAGAGCCACTCGTTTTTCTCCATAGACAGTGAAAATAAACTATTTTTTTTCGCTATTCAGAGTAGCCTTTAAGAAAATTGCCATCCTACAACTCACTTGTTGCCTCAACCTAATAAAGTCCTATTTTTCGTGGAAGCCTGGACGTTACCCTTAATTGTGTCGTCTGGCTGCACAGCTACAGTAACTATTCTGTTAAAGTTAAGCCATTTTGTTTTACTCTCACTAAAACGGAGGGGATGGTGACAAGGTTTACAAGTTGCGAAAACCGGCTACCTGCGCTGGTGAGCGTTTTTTGATGAAAAAGCTGTTGGACCATTGAAATTACAGCATCATAAACTTATTGTGCCTTTCAAATGCTACATAACCTATGACCGGATTCCATCCATCCATCCATCCATCCAATCATGATATTCACTCTGTTTTGAACTACTTTTCTTTCTCTTAAAAGAGTCAGTTTTTAAGTAATTTCTTTTATTGAGGCAGTCTAGTTATTTTTGCACTGCCACACAGAGATCTCATACATTCCATGAGGACTTCTAATGGGGCTGAAGGTGGTCTTGCCTGTGTGAGTGTCTGCACATTGATGATGTTGACCAGTCGGAAGAGGAAGGACAGCCGGTTCTCCACCCTGGCCATGTAGGAAAGGAGAGCGCACTCTGAGAGCACCTCCACCACTGCAACACACACACACACACACACAGTGAATACTCCACTTACACTTCTGGATAGGTGTTATTTTACAGCCCAATGAAGGCGTATCAGTCACACAACAAAAGCAGAACTCTCAAGCATGAACCTGAAAAGAAGATCTATGATATGAGCAGAGCATATGATTACACATTTAGAAGTAACTGTAATGAAGCAGAGGGTGAGATGTGTAAGTGTGGCTGAGGGATGTAGTCTAGAGATCACACCTTTTACATCCCCCGTCTGGCTCTCGAAGCGGTCCAGAGAAAGCACAATGCAGCGCACCAGCATGTTGGAGTCCACCAGAGAGCTGTTGATCTGCGTCAAAAACATCTGGAACTGGAGATACACACACACACACACATACGCACACACACACACACACACATGCGCACACACACACACACACGTGCACACGCACTGTAAAGACAGTATTCCAAAATACACCTGGAAACAGCCAATGCTTCAAGCAGTAATGAGTCATCTGCTACACCTGTTCAGCCAAAGAGATTTTATAACAAGTACTCATCTAAAACAAATCTTACATGATTCAGCAGAAATCTGAGAAACTGAGGCAGTGTGAATGTACAAATCCACAAAAAATGTGCATCAAAAATCACTCATCAGTTAATTACATTGAATACATCAATACAAGCCGGTGGCACATAAGCAGGGACTGGTACCTTCTCGTCTGTGTTTACGTAGTTGTTGAAGCGCTTGAAGGCGTCGATGTTGAACTTCATGAGCTCCCCCAGCAGGTCGAAGTAGCTCTGCAACACGTCCCTGGACTTACAGCCACTGTCGATAATGCAGAACAGGATGTGCTGCGCACACAGGACAGGAAGGGGTAGGGTCAACCCAGGAAGCCATTTACTATGCAGTTTACATTAGAATAGTCATCCCTATTTAAATAAATAAATAAATGTACTTCAATTATTTTAAATGTGACCTAATGAAATCCCTGTACTGGTTAAGAGTGCACCCAGAGATAATGTGCAGAGTACGAGAGGATAGCTAGTATAGTATCTAGTATCAAGTGGGTTTAGTGGTTGGTTTAGAGATGGTGTAGAGTGAGTGCTGGTTTAGAGATGGTGTAGTGTGAGCGGGTTAGTTTAAAGATGGTATAGTGTGAGAGTGTTGGTTTAGAGATGGTGTAGTGAGTGTTGGTTTAAAGATGTGTAGAGAGTGTTGGTTTGGAGATGGTGTAGTGAGAGTATTGGTTTAAAGATGATGTAGTGAGTGTTGGTTTAGAGATGGTGTATTATGAGAGTGTTGGTTTAGAGATGGTGTAGTGAGTGTTGGTTTAGAGATGGTGTAGTGGGAATATTGGTTTAAAGATGGTGTAGTGAGTGTTGGTTTAGAGATGGTGTATTATGAGAGTGTTGGTTTAGAGATGGTGTAGTGAGTGTTGGTTTAGAGATGGTGTAGTGAGAATATTGGTTTAAAGATGGTGTAGTGAGTGTTGGTTTAGAGATGGTGTATTATGAGAGTGTTGGTTTAGAGATGGTGTAGTGAGTGTTGGTTTAGAGATGGTGTATTATGAGAGTGTTGGTTTAGAGATGGTGTATTATGAGAGTGTTGGTTTAGAGATGGTGTATTATGAGAGTGTTGGTTTAGAGATGGTGTAGTGAGTAAGTGTTGATTTAGAGATGGTGTAGAGTGTTTAGAGAAAGTGTGCATTTGCTGAGTCCCCCCTGACCTCCAGCAGGCCTCTCTTGAGCAAGAACATCTGGTCAGCGTAGGAAGTAGCTCCCCTTAGGAAACTCTCCACGGCTCTCGCCTGCCAAAACCTGCACACACATCAATGAGGGAAGCAGACTGAATACCACAAAGAGGTGCAATCAAAATGGACTGAGTAAGATTAATGCAAACAAGCAGTGAGATGAGCGGATCGCCAGATTTAAAAACAACAAGAAGTGGAGAAGAGCAAGATCACAGACAGGAAGTACAGAAAAAAGTGAGCGATAGCAAAAGGGTGAGAGACAAGGAGAGAGAGCGAGAAAAGGAGAGAGCGAAAGAACTAGACACTGACAGACAGGAATCACACTTAACAGACTTTTCTTTCTTAACTGACAGATCTTTCTTTGATGGTTCTCACCTGAAGGAGGAGTCAGGCGGCTCTCTCTTCATGACTGTGAGCAGACGGGTGAGGAGGCCTTTTTTGCCATCACACACTAGACTCCACACACACACACACACACAGCAGGGCAGATCAGTGTTAATCACAGATGACACCACAGACCATTGCTATCAGTGCTGTCAGCTCTGATCATCTTCATGGCTAGCATCATGGTCCTTCTCTATGTCCAGACAATCACTTGACCTAGGTATCCACCTGATTGACTGACTGACTGATATCTCCGCACCTGCATTTCAAACAGGCTTCATCATCTCTCCACCTGATCTGACTGCCTCTGTACCTTTCCCTCCACCAGTTTTGACTGGTTCCATTTGACAGTCTTCACTTACAAAGTGCATTTCTAAATGTCTGCCCCTGACGTACTGTTCTCATGTTTGTGTGAAGGTTTAAGCTAAGTCCGGTGTTAGGATGTGGACCAGCGTACCTGTCTGTATTGACCAGGGCCTCCACCTCAGGAATGTTTGCCTTCAGAGAGATGGCACTCAGTTCATTCAGCTCCTGGCTGTTCAGCAACAGATATTTGTTTCTGAAAACAAACAAACAAACAAACAAACACACAATGCTATATTTAGGTCTAAAACATGTGCAGCCTAAAATGATCATATTCTAGATTATTAGCAAATATCAAACTACAACAGGTCCTAATCAACCATCTACGGTTTTAAGTACAGCAGAAATAAAGCTAAGTGAAAGGGTTTCTAATCAGACAACAAGGTTTACTCACTCGTGGTGATCGCTGAAGCTCTGCAGGAGCCTGAGGAACTGAATCTTGAAGGAGATTTCCTGTTAGAAACAAAGATGTGCACATGTGAATGGCCAACACCTTCAGAACCAATGAGATAAATGTGCGGTGTGTGTTTGTTATGCTGTTTTTATATATATATATATACACTGTTTTACAACAATTCTGGTGCAGCTTGTAGGATCGGGCACACACCTTAGCCATTAGCATAGCATGCAGAGGGTACACACAGAGAGGAGATATTCATATATGAGACCTACACAATATGCTAAATTATCTATGATAATATGTGTGTGCATGTGCACGCACGCACACGTGCACTTAACACTGGGGACCTGAGGGGTATTCCAGAAAGCAGGTTTACTGGCTTAACTGGGTATGTTAACACAGAGTTAGCGGTAAACCTGGGATTTCAGTTCCAGAACGCTCAAATACGATCAGGCTATATAAGTAACTATGGTAACATAGGCTCTGAACTTAACCTGGTAGGGGGTAAGTTTTGTTCAGGTTATGTTCAATTATGTTCGGTTATTTCAGTGCATGTTCAATCAGGCCGCTATTTTTACACTCATCACACAATGGCGTTTCATTTTGACGAAGGTCCGATTGAAAAAGAAGCACAAAATCATGTAATATTCATCCGTGCAATTTACCGTGAGAGGGCGATAAGACCACGACATCACATGAAAGCCTATCCATTCTTTTCCAAACGAGTGTTTCAAGAGCGCTAGAGTTTTTCAGCTGAATCCTAAATATAGGCTTCTTGAAAAGCATTCTCCATCCCTACATTACGCATGGTGGATTAGAATAGAATAAAATAAATCTTTAATGTAGCTAGCCTACACCATAGTGGACATTTGTGTTTGGCTTACCAGACAGATGGACAAACAACATCTCAGACACATTGAAGATATAATTAAAACAAGTACAGTACAAAAAAGAGGAAACATAGCCTATAGAAAATTAATAAATAAGATTAAATATAGCTGTACAGCTCAGCCGGGTAGGCTATGCATGTTGTCACTAAGTTTGGTTAAGAATGCTGATGGCATTTGGGATAAAAATATTTTAATAGGCTACACGGCTCTCCGACTGGGAGTTTTGTAGTGTTGGAGACGCAGAGCATATCGGCAAGCTGTCAGTCCGTAAAGTTTGCCTTTGCTTAAAGCAGTTCCTGCGCAACTTCATTCGTTTTCCTGGACACAAACCCACGAGGATCATTAAAGTGTAGTTTCACCAACTGGCAGGTCATCATCACTTATAAAATTTTTTCAAATGTGCACGAAATGTGTCCAATAGGCTACCCATGTCTTCCGACATTCACCCTTCCGATGATGGATAAAAGTTTAACTTGGGCCCACAGCTGCAGAACCAGCGTTAAAATAGAAAATTACATTTGGAATTCTCAAAGAATTCTATGGCCCACTCAATCTGTGACAAGGTAGGCTAGTTTAAGAAAGCATCATTCAAAGCAGTCAATAGGCCTACATGTGATGTCCAGTGAATTATTTAATTGTGCTTTTGACATTAAATAGGCTATCTTAAACATACGATTTACACGGGTCAGTTAGGCTATTCTCTGCCAAGCAAGGTCCCCGGACGCAGGCTTAAGTATTACTCTTTTTTTTGTTATTACAGTTCTCTCCTCCTCGTAAGCCTCGACTACTCCGCCTATGAAAAATGCTCTTCCTTCGGGCCCGGTTTCACTCATGGTTTCGACTCTCAATAGATGATGCCTTTTTATAAGTTCGCCGTGTGAACGCGCACAACTCTAGGTTATCTAACACAGGGTTGATTGAACTAACTGGTAACCGGTGTTTTGGAACCGACAGCTCGGGTTTAGTCGCCACAGGTTCAGACAACCCAGAGGTTAAGTTTTATCTCAGTGTTTGTTAAACCTCCCTCTGCATAGTTGCCACAGTATAAGACATGAAGGAAAAGGACACTCTTGTGGCACCAAGAAAAACAATTGTGTCTGTGTCTGTGTCTGTGTCTGTGTCTGTGTCTGTGTCTGTGTCTGTGTCTGTGTCTGTGTCTGTGTCTGTGTCTGTGTCTGTGTCTGTGTCTGTGTCTGTGTCTGTGTCTGTGTCTGTGTCATGTTCATTACCGGGCTGCAGTCACAGTTCTCGTTCTGCCCATGTACCACATGGTTGGTGGGTGGGTATTTCCAGATGAGTTTGTCAAACAGGTTGTTGAGTCCTGGAATAAGACGGAACTCTGCCAGCATTTTGTGCACCTGGATGAGAAGCAACAGGTGGAGATAAACACACACATACACAGTCACTCACCCGACTCAGACACATGGTTCACACACTCACTCAAGCTCGTGGGTTGCCATATTATTACAAGTCTAGACGTATGACATTACATGCAGTACATAACACAGAGCAGTGTTCAATACACCAATGCTGAAGACAGAGCCAAACTCCTTTTCAGAATTCCTTGGTTTGTATCAATGGGTCAATTAAAATGGTGTAAAATTGTGTTTAACTGCAGTCACTGTACCATTGGCGGTATAAATAAACAAAGCTGCAAGGTGTATGTAAGACAGTGAATTAGATTAACTTTCAGAGAAGACATTTACCAAAGTAGTAGTAGTGTCTGCTGGTCATTGTGTGTGTGTGTGTGTGTGTGTGTGTGTGTGTGTGTGTGTGTGTGTGTGTGTGTGTGTGTGTGTGTGTGTGTGTGTGCGTGTGCGCTGCGTGTGTGCGTGCGTGTGTATGTGATATATACACTCCTCCGTGTAGTGTGTCCTATCTCTCCAGTGGAGCTGCTCACCATGTTCCTCTGTCGTCCCATGAGCAGCACACACAGCACGTAGAGCACCTCCACCTTGTACATGATCTCATGCACCGTCTTCATGGACTGGGGCAAGCGGTGCCGCAGGGGGCTCGCCACCAAACTGCCATCGTCCGAGGACTCTGCATAGCACAAAGCAACCAGCAGGGGGCGGTGAGAAGTAGAGCAACACTCACAAGAGCAGGAACTTGAGAAAAAGCACATCACACTGAGACTGCAGGTCAAGAGTGTTCATTGCCCAGTCATACTGAGCCAGGTCCCATTACTGAAAGTCGTGTCTTATTGGCTCTCATAAATGACAGCAGACTGACCGCTAGCTAGTGAGTTGACAGGGTGTTGTTATTCCAGTAAAACAGTGCAAATATTTTGATCTCAAGACATTCAATAAATGGGCTCATGTACTTGTCACTCTCGTGACAATGAGAGCAAACAAATAAAATCCATGAATGTTTTACACAAAGGAGGAATTTACAGAGAAGAGAGGATGACATATGGCCAATATTTGAAACTTTCCAACAAGTATACTTTGAAATATACTTCCCGTTTTGGGTAAAAACCACTTCAACGCTGCCTATGGCTAAATACAGGCCGAAGTGCAGCCACACTAGTACAGCTACCTGTGCTGGAGAGCTCGGCCTCATCTGTGGCCATGAGCATGAAGGCGTCCAGCACCATCACATTGTCCAGCCAGCTGTACCAGTCCTCCAGCTCCCGTAGGAAACTGGAAGCCCCCGGGGCCTCGGACACCTTCCGCGTGGCCAGCTTACACAGCCGCTCGATGAAGCCAGGGATGTTCAGCAATGTCACTATACAGAGACAGAGATACATTACTGAAGGAACTAACGTGGACCTGTGTGTAGAACACCATGTATTTCTGCAGGGGATGGATGCTGAACGCTGATTCAGAACTCATGGGATTTGGACTAATCTAAGCATGTACTCAATGTTTCATAGTCTTTTACTGCATCCAATCCACCCATAACTAGGCGTCCAAATTGCTGACAGATTTTTCATTTAAATTGTATAAATGTCCCACATATATGTATAAAATAGGGTGCGAACAGACTAGACTTGACTAGAAAAGTTGGCTAGGGCACTTTTTTTCATTTGAAAACCTGCTGGCAGCAAAAAGCATAACAATGTGTGCTAATCACTAGCTAACATGCTAATTTTTCAAAATACTTCAGCTGTCGAGACAATTTGCGACAGGTCCAGTTTAACTACATGAATGAATATGGTGATTCAGCTTAACTTATATGGGTCATTGCATTCAAATTCGATGGTAATTTTGGTAAAAACTTTTTTCACTGCTACCGTCTCCATTTCTGCTGATTATGAACATCTCATTACTCAGCCTGTAACAGGTCAGCTATCAAAAAAAAAAAATGTGGGCCGTTTTCTGAGGAGTTGAACTTTACTCAACTTTAAAGGCAAACTAGGCATACTATGCAGGTTTAGGTATTGTAAATAGCAAACTTCTCGCGACTTATCCCCCCTGTACACAATGCAAATGCTTTTGTTGTGGAGGTGAAAGATTAACAACAGGCAAAAACTCCAAAGAGCTATATCTACTGACAAGGTAATGTTTCAGATTCTCACGAGTTTTGGACGGGGCGCCAATCTTGGAAGTTCCATGGCTGGTTTTCTCGGTAGGGATTCGCTATGTCTATGCTGTATAGCTATGCTGGTTCGTTTACTATCAAATTGGCTTCATAAAGGTGAAAATCCTGCATAGTGTGCCTTTAAAAAGACGCTCTGAACTGTAGCTGTAACAGCGTTTTAAAAAAGCTGAGGACTTTTTTGAAAACATGGTCTACTCCAAAGGATTATAATGCAAAACAGACACTGGAGGCTTCAAAAAAGAAGCCTAGTCTGAACACAGTCTTATATTTCCTAAAATCACAAATGCATTTCCCTATTAAGTGGCAGGGGAAGAACCGATAGTCTTCTGGTTTAGCTCACCCTGGTTCAGCTCAGCGCTAGAGGGGCTGGCGTTGCGTTTCTGCTGGGCGTTCTTGGCCAGGAGCGTGTGCTTGTCGTCGTTGCCGAGGTCTGGCTCAGAGATGGTGACCGAGAGGATGCGGCAGAAGTTGGCCAGCTGCTGCTGGTCGAAGCTCTGGACCAGGCCACACAGGTTGGGGATGTCCTCCAGCTGGATCATCTCCTATGGGGGGACAGAGCCCAAACAGAGAGGCTTTGGTCGTCAGAACAGCTCATTCAATGTTTGACTCAAGCCAAACCAGAGTGCTAGCCAATTTTCCCAAATCATAACTCTAGACTTTTCCCAAACTGATTACTTCTTCTAGACCTGTCTACTTTTTGTGGTTTTGGAAAGTTTTTTACAACTGTGTATTTTTGTTGGGATTTTTACTTATGACCTATGATATTTTTCATGTATATGCATCACTAGGAGCAACATTTCCAGACTTTTCCCACCCAAATTCCTTTCCTTTTCCAGGCTAGAAAATGGTAATTCATATTTCCATAACTGCGCAACAATCCTGCATATTGCCAAAACGTGCTTACAAAGTACTGTGCCATCTCTGCTATCATTGGAAGCCGCCACATATGGCGCAGATGTTGCTACTTATACTATTGGTAGTGTTGGAAGTGGAAAATAAAACTGAAAATGGAAATACTCATTCTGTATTTATTCTATATCTTCAATATGTTCTTGACAACCTCTGTTCTGGGTGTTTATTTTCACTAAAACCATGTTTACCTTTTTAATAGTTGTGTTATTCTTCAACCATGCTATCTGTTATGTGTTATTCTTCTCCCAACATTTGACCTGTGCAGAGCAACATGCCTTTGACCCTGACCTTTTTGACACCGAGTATGTCCTCAATGAGGGTGGCAGTCTGTAGAAATGTCTTCCTATTGGTCATCAGTGTGAAGAGGAACAGCACAAAGTCGTCCCGCGCCGCCAGGCTTTTGGTCACCCCTTCCGTCTAATGAAAACAAAGACAGCTGCTTTTAACAACAACGTGTTACATTTATATAGCGCTTTTCTTAACACTCAAAAGCGCTTCACAAGGAAGGGGGGGCCTCACTAACCACCACCAGTTTTGACTGACTGATCAGTCATAATGCTGAAGATGACATGATTATGTTGGAGGATGAGAGAAGGAGCTACTTTGAAATCTCATCTCACAGAGAGGATTGCTGCTTCACTTCATTATTTTACAGGACAAAAGTGCAAAACACTAAATTGATGTGGCTATACAGAAGACAACGTATCCATAATAACAACACTTATATAACAATACTAATATTTGTAACTTGAGAAAGGCACTGGATATATCAGGAGTACTTACACAGATACAGCAGTTGTAAAGAACACTAAGGCAGTCTTTCACCAGGTCGTCATTCACTGTAAGAACCAGACATTCACATGTGTTAGTCAGACTCACCCAGGGGTTACTGAACAGCTGGCTCTGCTGAATGATAACAGGAGCCATCACAGATAGAGTGGAGCTAGATTAAGTGCTCCCTTCAATTAGACTGTTTCTGGGTGATAAAGAGAGTCCTGCCTACAGCAGTCCCCAGTCACCAGTAATGAAAACAGCATTAAGGAAGGTTTGGATAAACCTGTGTGTGGTTTTATTAGACAAAGGACTTGACTACACTTGGTTGCGGATGTGTACACAGAAAGGCTGTGGACACCATGGAAGCATGGACTTTACGTCACTCAGACCCTAGCAGACCCTCGCATACTCGCGCAGACGCACAGAGTATACGGCTGGCCTGCGTGCAAGCTTACTCACTCTTAGGCTTCTTCTTCAGCGCGGTGAGGGTAGGTCGCATCAGAATTTCCACCAGCAGCTGTGGGTCGACAAAGGCAAAGGGGGGGGGGGGAGATTTATATCACAAAGATATATATACTCTTTGCTCAGAGAGCAAAAAAAACGACCTGCAGCCCTGAACACACGAGAGACAGAATGTCTGTGGAATAATATTCCAAACCAGGGCCAAAGCAAACTCACGTCTACCCCACCGAACAAGTCGAAGGTGTACGTGTTGGGGAAGGAGGACTCCTGAACCGTCTTCCTGTCCTCCGTCACAAAAGACATGGCCTCCATGGACAGCAGGGAAGACAGCTCCTGCAAAGCCAAAAATCCCCATCAGATGAACGGCATCATTACAGTCAAATAGGCTCATCAATCACAGTATTCAGAGACATGGAAGCGTGGAGAGGGACAGAGTGAGCTAAACTGTAATTAATGTCAAGTTCATAAAGAGTCAAACGTCATGTTATAAAGCAATGCAAAAAACTCAGAGCGGAGAGTTGCGGTCAAAGGGAATGTAAGATTGAGATGCTGTTCCTGTTATTTTACATAGAAGATATTTTCCATATAAAGCCCATTTCACTGCAGTGAAATCAATCCCATTTGTACTTTAGCTCCCTTTGAAATGAAATCCAGACATTTGGCCTTTCTACCATCATGCCATCACAGCCATAGATGTTAAAAAGCTAGATACCGCATCGGGCTCCAGAACGTACGTAATAACGCCATCTTGGTGGACAATAACTGGAGGCCAATGGAGAAAAATGTGACTCTGGAAATCAGACAGGTGCGGTATCTAGCTTTCAAATATCTATAATCACAGCTACACAGCAGGGACACCCTTGGATGCTTCCAAGAAAACAGATGAATTGCATGCTAGTCTTCACTGTGTGCTTTTGATTACAGAGCAGTCCCCAACTGAGGATGGACACAGCATCAGATTTGATTTCTGGTGGATCTCACATTTACTTGCATTAACAACAGCAATGATGAGAGGTGTGCAGGCTGCCCATTTCCAATTTCCCTAAAACACAGGCAGGCAAATACAATCGCTAATCCGGCATGGACGTGTATTTGTTTGGAATTGAGTAAACAACTGCATTTAAGACCTTCGTTTACGAGACTGCTACACTTCTGAAACAATTTGGTTAGAGTTTAATGCACCAACTTAAGTTCAATTTCACTGCTAGTTACGCCCCTGCTGGATGTCATAAGACAATGAACCTTTTCCAGACCCACTCTCAATTGCAATTGATACGGTCTGCGTGTTAACCAGGCTACACTTGAGTCACAATGAATGCAATTCAATGCTGGTCTTACTTTTTTAGGCTAAAACTTTAGTCACAGCATGTACTTACATAACATGTACAGTGTATTCATTAATTAACTATTTAGTGCAGGGGGCCTAAGGGTACTTAAAATAGCACTGAACTCGTCTCACTCTCTCTAAGGGAGATGGAGGTCTGCTGTCCTTGTGGTGTGTGTGTGCAGCCGAATACCTTGAGCACGCTGCGCGTGTGTGTGAAGTCGCTGTTGAGGTGGCTACTCTCGTGCAGGCCCTGCAGGAGCACTGGGATACCGTGCCATTTGGCCAGCTTGTCTCTCTCCTGCAGCAGAGCCTCAGGGAGCTGAGGGGGGGGAACACACACACACACACACACACACACACACACACACACACACACACACACACACAAACAGTAGTCCCAGATAAAAGAGCAGAATAATACATGTCTATCCATAACAAGTCAGTCATGTCACATAACATGACGGCTTTTGTCACCGTCACAGTGTCATTTTCAGTTGTACATCTTTGTGCTTTTTGTTTTGAATTTGTCTTTGTTTTTGTATGTGTGTGTGTGTGTGTGTTTTATGAGTAACAGAAATATGAGTAATAAATGCTTCACTGCTCAAGTCCTAAAGCTCAGATGGTGGGGCACAAGTCATCTCCCATCGCCAATTGACCACACCCAGTCAAATATGATGACACAATGTGATGAACACATTCATATTGCCCTAATCATGCTGTGAAGGAGTGGCTGACAAATCTAATTAGCAGTCTTGTTTTCTTTCATTTGTTTCACATGGGCCAGTAAGTTGTAGCTTAGATCTGGCATAGCTAATATTTGCATGGCTTGTCTGACAGTGAAAGCATAAACACAACACTACTGAGTAAAAGAGCTTGACATCATGCTGAACTGCCATTCACTACAGCGGACCAACAAGCTAGCCAGCCTTGAGACATTATAGATTATACAATATGAACATGTCAAGGCATACATAATGTTCACACACATTCTTCCCCTTTGAGATAGCATCAAGGCACATCTGATAGACAGTCACGTGACGTGCCTTCTCAAAAAAGCTCAACAAGACAGCCTAAACACTGACAACTCCTCCAATGCTACAGGAGTGGAACACTTCTCACGCTATTACATGCATGTTTATCAGTGACAAAAACTGTTTGTAAAAAGATGACATTGACAGTCACTTTCAAGGAATGCAGCATCACAGTTAGGGGTCACTAAGAAATAGAAGGCACAAATTGTGCAAGCTTTCAAACTAACTGTTTGCCAATATTTATAGCCTATGCTATACCACTATCAATTTGTTTTAGCAGGCCTTTCAGATGATTTTTTTTTTGAGGTAAGGCCCACATTGCATTTGACGCCAATAGAGCATCCTGCGTGTCCACAGAGCAGCTTTCAGAAGGCTGCAGGCTTTAGAGAAAGCCCATCTATTGGTGGGAACCAAGCCTGGGAGTCTGGATGGGTCATTGAGGGACATGTTCTATTGCATTCAGATGGGTCTGTGTGCAAGACGGCCCAGATGTCCAAAAAAAGTGCTGCCCCAGGCTCCCGGGAAATGTGCTCTTCATTTCAAGTAGGCCCATGAGTGGCTGTCTCACAAAAGCCTTTATTCAACTGTCCAATCACTCACACAGAATAAAACTAAGCTTGGCGTTTGGGCTGCTGCAGGTTTTATATAGCAGTTATATGGTTCTTGATACAAGGGGACATATTTAACACTTATTCTAACAGTGGGGAAAACAACACACTTGCCAGGGGATAAGTTTATTTTCTTTTTAGGCAGTCTGGTGCGAAATGACAAAATGAATGACTCCATCCTCTATATGCTAACTGTGTGTAGTGCACCAACGTCAACTACACGTTGCAGAGTATTCCACAAACACAATAATTCCTCCCTGGTATGAGAATTATTCTGTACAGAGCAAAGTTAAACGCCTTAAAGCGCATTATTATTATTATACAGTCGAGTGCATTATGTGCACTCGACTGTAACAGTAACTGATTACAACCGAAACTAAAAACAGATAGAAACAAATTAATCTGACACCAGCAGATGAATAACACCATTTATAACTGGCAGTACTGAAGTAAAAACAACTATGCACTAAACATATCTGTAAACGCAATTATAAGGTACAGGTGACAAACATCCCACAGTGGACATTTAAAGATAATAATCCAATCCAATTTAGCTACTTTCTACTGTTTACAGTTAGCTGGGTGACGATACCTTGCTAGCGAGTTTGATAGCAGAGAGCTAACTTACAATATCTTCACATGCACACACTTGCTTGTTAGATTACAGTCATAACAGCAGTCGGAAACAAAGTAGGAGTAGAACATGTCTACTAATGAAATTATCAAACTATGTTGCTGCCAAGGGATAGTTTAGTAACTGTCTCAAGTAATACAGTTTTCGTTATTGCTTAGGCTACGTCAACTGCTAGCAATAGCAAGGATTTACCAATCCTTGGTTGTAACGTTAGCTGTGGTTTGTTCTAACATGTTTCTGTAAGTATACACCCTAAACAAAACCCTTTGTGATTCATAAAGCCAGTTAGCTATTATATAAATAAATGGCAATGACGGTAACGGTGTCTTCTGACCATAATGTAAATGACATATTGTTGCAAGCATATGCCAGCAAGCATACAAAGCAAACTCTGGTACAAGTTTAGGCTAATGTTAACGCTGCTACCTAGCCATGTAGCTAATAGTAGCAAGCTCCCTATTGTCAAGTAAACCCTCATTCAGTACAAGACATCGCTCCAAATGTGTCCTACCTGAGTCCCTCGACTAAATCCTTGTCCTGTGATCTGGCACTGTCTGATATTTGTGATTATATTCCCATTACGGCTCTTTCGTCTTGCCCCCTTACAAGGGGACTCAGACCCCAATTGCGTCGCCATTACCTTTTCTTCCTGTACTATACCAAACAGGAAGTTAAAAACACACTTTAAAGGAGCCGAAGCATGATGTCACACAACTTCCTTTTTTATTTTAGCTTGTCAAGTTTGGTAAATGTAAACATTGTATCAAACTGTAACGTTTTAAAAAGGCTACATTGATTTTGATGCAGACGTTGTAACGCCCCAAGTGTTACACTGTCTTAATTACACCAACCCACAAATAGGCTATTTAAAAGATTTTTTAAAGTCTAATAAGATAGGGATGTAGGCCTACACACCAAAAAATTAAAAGGATAGGCTAGTTCACTTAAGATATGTTACTGTGTCTGGTTTTAAAAACTACTTTTTACCCAAAACCTCGGATCTGGGTTTTTTAAGCACTGCATTAGACTACTAACCTACATGCAACGAATAGAGCTATCAATGACATAAAAAATGGCAAAAGAGTGTAGCCTATGAAAAGAAAAAGATAGTGATATTTTTTACATTCCCTTTAATTTAATGTTATATTGGCCTAATATGTACTTTCTACATCTTCCCTTTATAATCTTAACCAACCTCTTTGTGTAGAGGCTGAGCAGCTCTGACTGAGCAGCTTTTATATCCTCTGGGTCTTCTTTGAGCCCATTGTTCTGGGCATATTTATCCACAATTTACCATGCAGATTTCTGCACAGGTTTTCTATTACATTAAAGTTTGTTTTGCAATATCTTGGTCATTTTATGTTTTTTATTGTTTAATCTTCCATGTATTCGTCAAATAGGTTGCCTTTGACATGAGGCCATTTGGATTTGTATCTAATTGGTATATTTTTTAAGTAAAGGCATTTTTTGTATCAGTACCACACTTTTCCATACGTGGGGTCAAAAATGATTTCACAGGTTAACCCTAGGAACCTTTGATTTTTATCAACTGTGACTATTAGGTATACATTTACTGATGTATTATCAACAACTTTTCACAACATATAAATGTAGGTGTCATAGGAAATCACAAAAAAACTGCATGTTGCCCTGAGGCAACATTGAACCATAACGGACTGGCATATGGCCATACCAAATTTACTAAGTAGGGAAGAACCTATATATGTGAAGTGCATGAGTGTGCTTCATGAAGTTTTATAGAATGCCATCACTATGGTTGAGTATGTGCCTTAACTATCATACAAACATCCATGGCTTTTTGGACTTGCTACCCTGTACTCTGTAGCCCCAAGTTTGACAATCTAAGTGTTTGAGGCCTGACTGATCCCTCTATTTGCTATAGGCCTACCCTCTGTGTTTCTCTTTTGAGGCAAATTGCTTACTAAACTTTCAGAAAGTCAAGTACAGGTCTCAGAGGGAAAGTGGATGTTGTAATGTGTGTGTGTATAAGTGTGCATCAGTACGCATACATGAGTATGCATGGGTGTAAGTGTGCAAACTCATGGATATGTGTGTGTGTGTGGTTGTGTGTGTATATACTGTACCTGAGAATGCCTGGGGAGATTTATGGAGCTTTTAACTAGTAAATAACAGTGATTTTGATTATTTCATATGATAATTTGTATTATTATAGCTTCATATCTGTAAAATATTGATTTACATTCCGCAATGGTACAATGTGGCCTGGGGGCAAAAACTGAGTTTAAAATTAGATTTTTGTTAACCAGATTGAAAACCAGATAAATATTTTGTGTTAGTGTTAAGTTATAAGGACAGGTGTTTTACATTAATAAGTTAGCTTTAATTCTTAAAAATAGGAATTATTTACCTTTTTACTATTATGGTACAATGTTGCCATGAGGCAACCAAGTATTATTATTATTATTATTATTATTATTATTATTATTATTGTTCTCATCATTATCATCATCATCAAATCATCATCTTTAACCACAATTAAATACATTTCTTAGGTTTACAGTATAAAACACATTCATTCTAATTGAGGTCATTTTTGACCCCACTCATGGAAGAGTGTTGGTAGGTCATGGATCTAAGGGTTAAGGTTGCAATGTTAGGGAATGTTAGCATAACATTCCGGGAAGGTAACAAGAAACCAAAAGCTAACGTTTATAGAATATTGAAGGAACCATATGTAAAAAAAGTATTTCAATTAATCATAAAATGGCCCTGATATGTCACTAGACATTAAGAAATTATGTTCATTTCAAATAATTATATCACTGACAACAGTAGTCCGGCCAGGATATTGGCATTTAAAAAGTGAAGTTGCAGCCCTCAACTGATGTTGATGTTGTGTTTTGTCATGTCATGTTGTGTTTTGGCCTGATGCGCCAGCGCCACCCTCTACCTATCTACTAATCACATAGTAGTGTTTTGGCATCCGGGTTGGCAACCTTGGAGGGGGAGGGGATACACCGCTCTACAGTAATTTGAAAGTGATTGCAGTACCAGTTTTGGCCACAATCTTACATATGGTTCCTTTAAGAAAACTTTCCATGGGAACCATGGTTCATCCAAAATCTAATCTTCAGGGAACATTCCCGCAATTGTTATTATTGTCTCATGATGAGACCAAAGTCAAATTATTTGGTCATACTTTGGACATGTCACATGCAAGAAAGAAAACTGCCCATGAGGAGAGGCAAATACCAGTAGATTCCCAGTTAAAGTGAAGGCTCCTGATGTTTGCATGCATCAGACACTGGGTCTCTGCATGAGGTGGGGGATACAATTTCATTGTGAGGCCACTGCACATATGAGAAATAAAGAACCCAAACTTGAATGCAATGCAATATCAAAAGATTTTTTAAAACAAAGTGTATCCACAGTCAAAAAGCTAAAAGGCAGTGAATGTTTCATTAAAGAGATGAAAGTGTTAATATTCTTTAAAAAGGAGTCTGCACACTTCTTGATTCTTTTCTTTCTTTTGTTTCATTGAGTCATGCTTGGCTTAGATTAACTTTTAGAAACGTTAATTTAAGCCAAGCATGACAAATAAAACAAAAGGGGGAAAAAATCATGAAGTGTGTGGACTATTTTGTTGTTTCTGTCCTGCACCTAGGATGTGCATATTGCACAATGTTCTCTACTGACTGAGATGAAAGTTTTGGCTTGGGCTTCCCAGTCTCCATACTTGATTATTATAGAAAATGTGCACAGATTTTTCAAGAAGGCCATACATGGCCTACAGTAACGTGTCTCTAGATTTGTGACAAATGAAAGAAGAACTTACACCTGAGACGATACAAAAGTTGCCTAGAGGGTACATGAAGATACTGGAGGAGGTGAAAAGGACAAAGGGAATACAAAGCATTACAGAACATTTCATAAAGGAAAGGTGTCTGCAAAATCCCATAACCATAAAGGAGGGGGATGCAAACGTTTACACTGGTATAATTTTCACACACTTTAGCCATTATTGTTACTTTTATTGATGAAAGATGCAGACTGTGCATTAAATACTGTGTCGTTTTAGAGTAAGAGGATGCAGACTTTTGCACTCAACGGTATCTAATATAGACCTACTATAGTGCAACTAGGGATTTGTCCTTAACCTGCCTGCAAATGTCAGTCTGTTACACGATGCGTTCATTTGCCGTCCACATCAGGAAATCCCAACAAAACATTTAAGAATGAAAATAGAATAAATATAATCAGTGGCCAGATCTGGAAGTTTCAGCCAAGATGTTTTTTTTGTCTTATTTGTAACAATTCAGCTGAACAGCTAAATGCAAAAAAACTCTTGAATAAATGAATACTTCCAAACGGAAAAATATGATTATTTACCCTGAAAAGTATCAGCCTATAAACAGAAGGGGGTAGCCTACATTTGTTGCTCATGTCATCATCATGAGTGAACAAGTACATTTTTTTGGAACACCCTTTTAGAATCCTACTTAACATAGTAACAGCACAATTGACCTGTCGCTAAGCGCCACCCTTCGAACGCTGATGAGCCAATGACAGTCCAGCCTGAACAGGACTCGGACATCAGCTCGGACAACTCCATAGGAAACAACAGGGAGCAGGCATAAAATGGCAAATTAATGGTTATTTATGGAGTTTATTAACTCAAAAAACCCCGACGGATAACCATGGTCAAACGTTTTGCATGGGGGACGTGTAATACTGATAGCCGGTACCCCGAGAGGCTAGAAAACGGGGTAGGCCTATATTTTCATTTCATTCAACAGGAGGCCTAGCCTACAGGACGTCTCTCGCGTTTGCAACAGCTCGACATAATCTAGGCTACTAAGCCAACAACGTGGGCACAGGTTCCCTGTTTAATCCCAAGATGAAAATGCTCATTAACCAACTACTATATTCTTACTACATCAAATATTAACGTAACCTAACATATCTTTGTATCAATCATGCGCGGATCTACGGGGTAGCAAAGGGTGGCAACTGCCACCCCTGGGACACAGTCTTGCCACCCCTGTTGCCACCCCATTTATAAATCTTTTAAATATTTTTTTAAGTATATTTTATGTTCATACATGTTGGACTGTGAGAAGGTGTGAAACCCGCACCAAACTCCTCTCAAACACAAATCGCCGATTTAGAATCCCCCGCTCCCTCACAATGGTTTCACCCATCACCATCAGCGCAGTGACCCCCGCGAAATTTCACCATTGGCAGCAGATTGCACAGTGCATGCAACTATGTGTCAACTGTCTGTAGGCCTACAACGAAGTGGTAAGTTTGACCACCAAGTCGAAAAAGTCCATAATCAGACCCATAGTCAGTCCATAAATCAGTTAACCTGGCAACAACCTCACTGTTAGTCTACGTCATTTACATCCGCAAGACTGTCATCGAATTTTTCGATGATGGTCAGGTCAGATAATAAGGGCATGCTCATGCGTAGCTTAACGTTTAACGTTTTAAGTCTAAAGTCTATTTGTGTGTTTCGCTAGTTTATAACCTTTGATTGTAAATACTGCTGTCGATGTCAACCCATTAATACACGTGATAATTCAACACGGGTTCTCAAAATTGTCATGCATCCACTTTCCCTGCATCTATGACTATCTAAATTTGGTCGATAGGCCTATGTCAAATCAAACTAGAATATCTAATCGGTGTCAAGCTGGTGGCGGTTGTGTTTTTCTTTTTCCTTTCTTTTCATACACGGTGAAATTCTACTCAATCACAATAAGTAAAAGTAGCCTACTATTTTCAAACAAACCCTACTCAGAGTAGGCTAGGCTAGACGTTTGATGATGTCAAAGCACATCACAAATGAAGCTTTGTGCATGAGTGAATTGCTTAGATTCCAGTTAAATCGTCCAGTTCCATTGGGTGATAGATTTCAATCATTTGCTGGTAGATGAACAAACAAGCTGAGGCCAGCACAGAAGTTTGTGTCCTCAAGAAATTAACATGTTGCTTGTTCACTCGTGTTTGAGGTCGTTTCTTAATAGGATATTTATAAAGGTACTTTAATACAGTATACATGTACTTCATTATTCACCACTTTGTGAGTGAGTGAGTAGTGACTGAGATTAAAACATAATTTGGCACTAAAGATCAGGGACTGAGGGGGACTGATTTCCATTTAGGTTCGTTCTGAGCAAAAACATTATTTGATATCATAATATTATAATACCTATATAATATTAGGTCTTATAATATTATAAGACCTAATAATAGCTTTAAGCCTTGCAATAGCCTAACCTATATATGGTGCTACCAGCATGACAGGCCTAAATATTTGCCTAATGTCTCTGGTATCTTATTTCACAAATTGTTTCAGTAATTTAGACTACATACATAGTGTTGGATATTAATATCAACTAGTACTTCTAGCCAATTATGCAGGGGAGATACCGATTCATAACATCTGACTAAATTCATCTTATCAGGGGTCTGGGGAACACTGTGTGGGCAGGTGACTTTCCAAGCCTATGGAGTTTTGAATAATATTCAAACAAAGGTTAATCAGAATGATAAATACTATTATTAACCGGTTATCTAAAATGAAAATTACGTTTTCACTCCGGAACAATTGGTTTTGCTCCCGTTTTCAGTTACGTGCTTCCAAAAACTGTGTTAATTTCCGGTTTTCATTTTCATTCTTTGAACCGTTTCTAATCCCTGCTAAAGATATTTGGCCTTTAATTGTAGTGGGGGTTGAAGTAAAAACCTTCCAAAGAATTAAATAATTGAATTAGATACCCATACCCAGTACTTAGTTACTGTCCACCGTGTTTGCATGTTTATTAGTGAGGTGGTAGATTAATAATTACATTCTTGTTATGTACATTTTAAATTTAATTTATAATAAATCCAAAAAGAAGTATAAGTATTAGTAAGTATATATACTTTTTTGATCCTGTGAGGGAAATTTGGTCTCTGCATTTAACCCAATTGGTGAATTAGTGAAACACACTCAGCACACAGTGAACACACAGTGAGGTGAAGCACACACTAATCCTGGCGCGGCGCTCGGGGAGCAGTGAGGGGTTAGGTGCCTTGCTCAAGGGCACTTCAGCCGCGGCCCACTGGTCGGGGCTCGAACCGGCAACCCTCCGGCTACAAGTCCAGAGTGCTAACCAGTGGGCCATGGCTGCCCTGAATGTTTTGACTAAGAAGGTACTTACTTAGTCACGGCTGCCCTGAATGTTTTGACTAAGAAGGTACTTACTTAGTCTTTATTGAATCAGATGGAAATTCACAGTCATGGTTATCATTGCAACAATCCTGCATTAGAATCTTGTTTCAATTCAGATACCTAAATCTACTGATGGCTTATTTTGTATGACTAAATTTGTCCATATTCCCTCAAAACTCACTAGAAGACATCATTTGAGGGGTCATGTTTTAAAAATACCCCCAAATCATCAGAATCTTGTTTCAATCCATATAACCTAAATCTAGGTTAGGTAGGTATAACCAAAATTCTCTGGGGGAACATACCTCCAAACCACCCTAGAATTGCTTTTTGACACTGTATAATTTAAGTACAGACTACACAGACTGTATAGTGATTACACAGAGAAAGAAATTCACATATTAAGACCCACATCATCCAAAACGCCAGCTACATCTCCGATTTGCCTCCCACCTCATGTAATGTAATGTAGAGAACAAAACATATTCAATGAAATCCGTAGAATTTTAAGTTTTGAATAATGTCCATGGCCCCCTCCTGGAACCTCATGCCACCCCTTCGCCACCCCAGGAAAAAATATCTAGATCCGCCCCTGGTATCAATATGTTTGGTATGGTATATGTTTGTCCGAGTTTTCACACGGTAACAATGGGGGGCGGGGCTTAGCGACAGGTCAATTAGGGATGCAAAAACAGAGCAAGTATAGGACAGTCTAATCAGGACCTGCCAATTATATAATATGTTATACTGCTGTAAGGCTCTTTGTGATTATGTACAGCCAGGTTTTTCATTCCTTCAACAATAAGGAACTTTCCACTTTTGATCGATTGCTTTTTACTGTACTTGTATTACAGTCAAAAAGGCTTACTAGATTCTTCTATTGTAGATCTACATCTGTTTGAGGCACTCTTCAGTAAAATTGTCCAAACTGTAAAATTTTTCATTGGGCTATAACCCCTTGCTATTTTAAGAAGAATCCAGGAGTATCCTAGAATTTATAAGGATAGCGGGTTCTTCAAAATGTGCAAGGAATGCCAAAGATGACCTTAAACCTCTGAATGAGCTGCATAAGTTTTGCACTGTGCTGTGTCCATTACACAGCAAAGGATTGTGCAAAAAAAAAAGAATATTCCTTCAGAATGCGAGATGTCACTTTGGATAGTATTATGCGGTAAATCTATCACAACCGTGAAAGAAAGTGTCCAGTAAACGTTTATCAGTCTGTCAAAAGGTAACTCCTAATGGCTGACGTTTGCTGTGTCACAGTCCTCGCTGTCCAGTGGCTCTTCCTGAGACATGAAGAGATAGGAGTTCATGGCCTCTCGAAGTCCTTCGCTGAAAGGGCTATCCTCAGAGTTCCCCTCCTCCTCCTCCTCTTTGGGAAATATCATGGATCTAAGAAAACATAACCAAAACATGACATCAGGGGTTGGTTGCCAAACATGTTAGTCTTCACTGTTCCCACTGTCAACAGTAATAGAAAAGATACCAAGATAACAAAGAGCGGCAAAAAGTCATACATTTCACACTGAAGTAAGTGTCATCAGCTAGCATCACCCTCGTCCACATAAAAAAAAAAAAACAGTTTCATAACCAAACATTTGTGCCTTTGACTTGAGCTCAAAGCACATGTGCTGTACCTTTTTGCTCTCTTCCAGTTAAAGGTGGGTTTTCTGACAAACACAGGGGCTGGTATGGGTACTGTGGAGGAGGTTGAGTCTTGTATGTGGCAAGGCTTTGTCAGCAAGCAGCATAATCCGTCTACGGAATCTACATGAATAGCAACACATTTTTGTTAGCTTTATCTCATTCATTCATCAACCTCATTTTGAGCTGTACCCTCTATGGACAAACCATGCACCATGGATACAAACTCTCTTGTAGGTGGCATTCTGTCATACATATCTCAGTACATATTTTAGTATTTTATGCATATTTTTGCTATTTGAATAAAATACTCTAAACAATTATTGACAGGTAGGAACTTTTGAAGTTAAATGGAAGATAGTGGAAGGCTACATATAAAAGCCTGTTAACTCACCAGAGTAGTGGTCAACCAACCGGCTGAGGGAGGGAAAGGTGTGAGTGGTAAACACGTAGAACCAGCCGTTGAGTAAGCAATGGATCCGGTAGTGCCTGACTACAAGACCTGAGCCTCGCCCTTGCACCACAGACAGTGAATAAGAGCCTGTGTGTGAAAATGTTATAAAGTATTTCATTTGTCATTATTGCTGGAGAGCTTTCACATCATCACTAAACCTCATATTCAGACATAAATGAATGAATGAAAATGCTTTATTTTTTCTTATTCCCAATAATGGCATAATATATATAAAAGATGTGTTATGCGAAAGAGACATCAATTCTATAAGATGGTTGAATGCTCCTTTGAGTGCTCATACAGACTGACCTTTGGCGGTCTGACTGTGCCGGATCATAAAGGAGCCCGACTGGTTCTGAGGTCTAAGTAGAAGCTCTTCTGCCTTAGCTCGGCTGATGCCTTTATACTGCCATCTATAGATGACAGGAAACGCAAAGAATGCTTCAGTATTTCAAAGAACATCAGACCAGAAACATTTCTGATATATTTCTTTAAAATATTTTCATGCAACATGAACATGATCATGTTCACAACTCATTTAGACTAAACTTTTTTCAGATCAGTACATTGTGACCACACCATTTCCTCCCTGAAGGTGTGAAATGGGGCAGACACAACTGGCAGACAAACATATTTGTGACAAATAATTATAAAAATCGAAAAACTACTGATTATGTGATATTAAAGGGGCACTCCACTCTAACAACAACTAAAGGTTCTATTTCTGGATGATACTTGTAACCTACAGACTTTCTGGCAGCAACCTGAAGAAGAACAAGGTAATGCTGAACAAACTGCACAGTCTTTTTCAATTCCCTGTCTTTAGGCCTACTTTGTCTGCTTTTAGGCTAAAGTTTTTTTTTGAGCCTATTTAATGGCTTAAAAAAGCAAAATTGTCCCCAAAGGCTACATGTTATTTGGTTATAAATACCGGTCTTTCTGAAAACTGTAGGCCTACCAGTTGAGGTTGTTTTGGTCCCAAACGAAAATGTACACTTGTTATCATCCGAAAACAGACCCTAGGTTGTTGTTAGAGCGGAGTTTCCCTTTAAGTCAATAGTTAAATGTTATCGTCAGATGAAAATCAACAGTATGTTATTGTACCCCCACCCTCAACACACAGAAACATTCACACTGTGTCTTTTCACCTTTAGACTTAGAAGACATGTATGTGTTAAACTCCCACTTGTTTCAGTGAGTACCACAGGCACTTCTGAGCAGTGAGACAAATGAGAGTCAAGAGATAGGTAGGCTACTTACTTGTTCACTACTTTGGCGACATATGTTTTGGGGATGTAGCTGTCTTTGCCCGTTGATCCCACTTTTACCTTCCACATATCGCCAACACTGTACACACACACACACACACACACACACACACACACACACACGGCATATAAATTAGTTGGGGATAACACCGAATAACATAGTTTTATATCAATTTTACTTTAAAGTTTGTACGCTGGACATAATCTACTCACTCTGATATAATGGTTAGTCTGTCACCAATACAGATAGTGTTAGCTGCTGGACCGTCATGAGGAAAATTATATAGGGCCACAGAAAAGCCAGTCTGGCCACCTGAGAAACATGAGATGATATTGTTAAGGACCATTGGTGTTATTTAAGATTTTTTTTAATATTCCAGTCTTATAATAATTTAGGGTTACAGTTTAAAGATCACAGCACTGTCTCTGACCTGTTGTGTTTTCCTGTCCACCATAGCTGCCTGGGTCCTCTGTGCTGGACGTGCTGGATGGCCTTCTGCGTTTGCTGGGCAAATCTCCCATGATGCTCTTCTGTTTGTCTGTGTGGATGCCTGTACGTGCCTCTTGGCTATATGGTAATATTATTATCCATGTGATAAAGGTCTGCAAAGAGCATATAGGAATCACAATTGTCATCTACAAACCTTACAGGACAAAAAAGCCTCACGTGTAGGTCATACTAAATACCATAATGCCCTTCAACATGCATCGTAAGTCCTACATAAGTATTTTTTGTATGTGACTGTGTATGAAAGTCCTATGTATTAAAGCCCTATACAATATGTATGTTAACACACTGTTATATATTGTATAAAATTGTATGTATGTCTTGAATTTTTACTGAGACTGAAGTGTATCTATTCTATGTTGTACTCTGTGTTTTTAGCATGCATATAGTCAGTATGACAGTTAACTAGTCTAAAGGATGTTTATCAACCACAGTAAGACCTCAGGTGTGAAATACCCACTTCCTGAAGGGGCTTGTATTAAAATGCTGCATGATTGCTTATGAAAGCCGAAAATGTATGAATTTGTCCAAGCGCAAGCAGCAAACGTAAAGGATTCCTGCAATACTCTGTATAAAAATGTATTTTCAAATGGACTTTTAGAATAAAAGTTGATATCCACAGATATGACTTTAGTTCAACCTTCGAGGTATAGACAAACATCATAAGTCCAACCGCAGGCCTAACTTATTCAGTGTTTCTTACTCAAAGTGCATAGCTATTCTTGGTCATCAGTTTGAAAAAGTTATACATATCTAACTCATACATTTTGTAGCTCAAGTCAAGAGAACTTTCTTTCATTTGTTTCACTTCATTTGTGGTTAGGCACAGGCATACATACACACATGCATTCCACACTCTAGTACTCTAAAAGCAAGACAAATAATGATCTAAAATGATGAATAAGTTAAAAGCTTAGTTAGTGTGTGTGTGTGTGTGGGGGGGGGTATTGTTTGTTCAGTAGTCCTATGGATGTTGGCACAAAGGTGACCATGGCCTACTATATGATTACTGTCAGAAAGCGTAACGTAACAGCACTTAGAGCAAGCCGTCTGAGTATAATGGTGCTGAATCAAATAAGTATCTACGACAGAATCAAAGTTCATACTCACTTCAGTGCATGACTGACTGTCCCTCTGCGGCGTTACATGACAAATGAAGATCAAACATTTGGTAGTTCACCAGATATTTGGCACAGAAAAATGGCAAAGACCTGCTGCACCCTGGGTTTGTTGTGATGATCTGTGTGCAGCTTCGGCCGCGGCGCTTCTGAAGTGTAGCTGGACGTCTGTTGTTTGTCAGTTTTGTCACTCTGCTGCGAAGCAGCTTCCTGAAGTGAGAGAAAAACGTCAGACAAGGTCGTGCCTGAAGCTGACACCTCTCACTGTGTCAAACAGAAACAGCACCTCTGTTTGAGTCTCACTCAAAAGCTGACATTTAGAAGAGAATTCAAATTTTAATTAAAACATTTAAATATGTACATTTTAAAATGCATGTATTTGAAAAAAAAAAAAACATTTTAAAGAGAGTTTAAGTTCCAAAAACAAGAGCAGCTTAATGTAATGTGTCAGTAGGCCCTGTAACTGGTTTTGAGAAAAACAGCTACAGCCATTTAATTTCAGATATTTAGAACTGTTTTTTTTTTTTTTTAGGATTTGCATTCATATCATGGTTTTGCATGTCTAATATCCCACAACCAATCTGAACAAATCATACGTGCATATTCTCACACCCACATGGATGGCTCATTTGCTTTAAGCTCATACTGTTTTTCTCAGTAGGCTAAAATCATGTCAGCAGTAATGGCTGGTATGAAACTGTTTCAAGCTGACGCCTAAAAATAGCAGCAGTTAACTGAGAACATGAAGGCTGCGGTTGTTCAAAATGACCGTGAAAAAAACACACTTGCGGTTGGAAACTTAGTGACCTGACTTTTTGAAGGTTACGCTATGAAACAGATGGGTGTGTGTGTTTCTGTCTTCAAGTGAGAGTGTATTTGAGTGTGTTTGAGTGAGATAGCGAGCGACTGAAATTGTATCTATTTATCGCTTCTTCCATTTTCCATTTCTAGCGAAGCGGTCATATAATGATTGTCAAAGTTTTTTTGTTTTTTTTCCCCGTCATCTACTTCCTGAATTTTTGGTCAACGATACCCGGGACACCGAAACACCGGTGCACATGAAATTTGGTGGGTATGTAGCCCCACTAGACTTTTACGGAAAAATGTTGTTTCGTCCCCGGGGGCCACTACGAACCGCAAAAAAAGCTGTTTTTCCTAAATAACTACCTGAACCGTGGCACCGAGGATGAAGAATCTTTTATGGTATGTTGGTCTCAACCTGGCCCATAATCACTCATTTGTGATTTGCACTCATTGGCCTGTAGATGGCGGTGCACACATATACACATGCACACACACACACAGGCACCCACATACTATCGGTATTAGAACGGCCGATACATAATTAAAAAATTCAGTAGGATTAAAAGAAAGCCAAATATTCATCATCATCATCATGGCTGCATTTCCAGTATTGGCGATAAGTAGTCGTTTGTCCACTAGATGGCGCATCGTTGCAGTGAGACGTAATTTTGTTGGAAGTTAAAAATGGGTTAGAAAAGCAATGGACTGTAGGAAGCCTACAGGACTAGTTTACCGCAGAGAACATCTAATAAGGATAGGACGACGTTCACATGAAATGTAATTCCCATTTCTTCTTGAAGCCGAAATAAATCTGAGGATGTTTATCGGACATGCTTGGTTTTTACTGCAGGTATACGTTAATCTTATATTATCAGTAAGGACCTAGGTAATGTTACCGTTAGCGTTGGTTGAGTGATGGAGGCCAATTTGATTGATTGCATTTGTAGAAAACTATAAATGCGGTTATACCAAGCAAATTGATAGCAGCACTGTAATTGTATCTTTTCGACTGTCATTTGTTGCGCGTGCTACAAAAAATCATTCTGTGCAATGGAAGATTTACCAACGTTACACCGGTCTGATACAGTTCTGCCTAGACATGCGTGAGACTGAGACGCCTGTTTATTTTGTTTGAAGTGCGTGCAGGGTGTGAGAGGGGAATCGATGTGCTTTGATGAAATTAAAAAGTGAAATTAAAAAGCACGTGTGTGTTAAGTATCCAAACAATGACACCTTCATTTCATTATGGCTGCTTTAGCAACACACCTTAAGCTACTGTGAATAGTGGGTCCCATTCAGAAGTGGCTACTTCATTCGGCGCTTTCCTTGACTCATGGAGCTGCGTGAATTTTATTACAACTTTTAAGCCCGCGATATGGCAGTTTAAGTCCGGCTTGATACTGTAAAGGCGTAAGCCATTGGTTTCAAAGGAGATTTTTTTATTTGTGTAATAAGCCAGCATAGCCTATTGACAATTTATGTTGTAAATAAATAGGCCTACCTTATAAGCCTACCTGTAGCTTGGGGAAGCTAACAGCTTTCTATTAGGATCTAGTTTGTTAGTTACAGTTTTGTCATAACTCCCTGATGCATTTTTGCATTTAGAATAGCCAGAGCGTGGATATCTCAATCGAAAATTAAACAATATCGGTGCCTATGGACTAGGCTGGGTGAACCCAGCCTGATCTGCCCACTATTTATTTTTTGATTTCTTAAAAGATTGAGCTTGGTCTGGTGAAAGCCAGACTAGCCATGGACCTCAGTTACACAATACAAGGGAACATGAATCAGCCTATATTTACCCGCGAACAATAACAGGACAACAGCTCTTCAACTTTGGCCCGTTAAAATGTGTATGAACAGTAGCGACGCATTTCATCAAGGCCCATTTGGACATGTCAGTTATTTGCACCACTGGTTAGATGTAAAACAGCATTTCGTTTCAGACTACTGTTACTTAATTTGTGCATTAACAATAACGTTTCAGACTACTGTTACTTAATTTGCGCACTGACGATCATTTGCAGTTAGAGCACCCAAGCTTTGGAACAGCCTCCCTTATAACATCAAATCTGCACCATCTGTGGCTGTTTTCAAATCTAGTCTAAAGACCCACTTATATAAAATTGCTTTTTAAATAGTGAATGATTCCACTCATGTCTCTGCTAATTTATTATCATTATTATCATTTGTTTGTTTATTTTGTCTTGGGTACTATACTGTATACCTTTTCTATTCTCTTTTTTATATATATTTAGTTAAGTTTGTGTTTGTAGTTTGGTAGTTTACTATTTTATCATTTTTATTATTATTATTATTATTATTACTATTATTATTGTTGTTATCATTACTATTGTTTTGTTTTTTGCTTTGTTTTGTTTGTTTGTCTGTAGAGCACTTTGTGCTTTGTGCTTGAAAAGTGCTATATAAATACATTTTATTATTATTATTATTATTATTATTATTATTATTATTGACAATAAAGTATCACATGAACTAAAGATGACTAAAATCTTATGTAGAAGAAGAAACATTCACAAAAAATCTATCCATCCAAAAATGACCTTTGTTTTTGATAGCTGTTGAAAACGGCATGGAACTGACAGATGTTATTTTGTTTATAAATAAATAAATAAATAACATTATGCTGATACCTTTACCAAATACAATGTAATGTAGCCTACAGATGTAAGTGACCTTTCATCAATCCAGTTGCAATGGATGAACTGTGATGAACTGCTCTACTTGTGATTGTTTAGAGATTTTAAAGGTTTTATAACAATGCTACATCTTCTTTGGCTATTCTACAATCTATTCACCTTTTCAGCACCAGTAGGCTACTTTCTGTGCAGCCGCACACACACACTCAGGCATGCCAAACAAGCATACACAAAAGTTTCAAGAGTGGGGGATGGAGTAAAAGATGGAGACAAATTAAAGTGTGATTTATTTTCGCGGAACAGATGTACAGGACTGAGCGGCGGTCATATTTTGTACCGCTATGCGGTACATCTAGTTTGTTTTGCCATGGTAACCTGCAGGAATCTAACTATCTTCAGCAACCGTAGCCCCAATAGCAACAGACTGAGATCTGAATGCATGCATGCCGAAATAATAACCTCCTCCCTGCATTAGTAACATAAACATTCATTATAGCTATCAAGCCTTCTGTTATGTTTGATGCTACTTCTTGCAAGTTAGGGTAATTGAGACTCAAGTGGTGTAAGTGCCCCTGTAATCATTATCATTCAACTTATCAATAAGAACAAAATGTGTAAAGCATCATTGTCTCAAGAGTCCAGAAGGCTGATTCCCATAGATGTGTAGGCTAAACAAAAATAGACAAACAAGCAGGACACATACATGGCCTAGCTTTTATTCAGTAGTAAGTTCAGTATAAATGGGTCCAATCAGCACACAGCGAGAAGCATCACTGATCAAACACATTTGCTACAGGCTCATCTAGATGACTTTTCCTCATATATATCCACTTCAGAGACATGACTGGATTTGATTGCTAAATAAAATCAGTACAATCTGAAACAGACAAAACAAATGATGTTGGTTATGGCAAAGGAAGTAGCCAGTGATGTGACGTGCAGAATGTAACTGGACGATGATGATGTTAGCCCATGTTTTCTTGGATATTATGGGGTTCTGCTACCAATTTGTTACTGTCAAGATGTGTTTTTTAATCCTCGATGAAAAGAAATGTTACATTCCACATACAGTAGTGTGTTGAGATGTGCTCCTGTGCAGGTTGTAGTATCACAATCAGAATGAGCTTTGACAAGCCTCTGTTGGGCCATGTGGAAGGTACCACTACGATCTAAAGTAGTGTTACACTTACAATACAGCAGCTTACGAACATTCTTAGTTTCTCAGTGAAATAATCAGAGCAGTAATTTTACAGTGCAGAACAGGAAATGCAGCACATTGGTAACTATGGCTACAGTATGCTTATGTGTTGCTACGAAACAGAAGACAGGTACTTGTCAAAATGAAGCTTGTTAGATTTACTTTGCCACAGAAATAAATTGTGTGTCAACAATGTAAAATGCTCGTTTAAAAACATTTTCTCTACATAATATGTGCATTGCCTGGCCCTATTTCATTGAGTGCTTTTCCTTGAAATACAGAGGTGACCACTGAAAGGATAATCACAATTAACGAAATCTGAGGGCAAACCAACATCAAAAAAAGGAACATCAAGTCTTAAAAGGTTGGACAACACAGATGTAAATAAAAAAAGGAGCATTTAAAAACACATTTTTAAAAACACAGCCATAAATGATGACTGACAGATACATAAGACATGCAGACTGTAATGGATAATCAGACATGGAATTATTTGGTGGAAAAAGCACATAACTTAAGACCCTTTGTGTGTTTGTGTGTGTATTTATGTATGTGTGATTATGTGAGAGTGTGTGTATGTATGTGTGAGTGTGCATATATTTTTGTATATATACTCTCTCTATATATATATGTTTTTAAATTGTTCTTCTATCAGTCCCCCTGAATTTGTGTGCAGAGAGCTGATGTGTGTATATAGTCATATCTGTATGCATTTACGGAATATATTATCAGGTTTCATCACATTACATTGCCCCTTGTCATGGGGACCAGGGAAAGTGGGGACACACAACCGATTGAAAAGGTGGGGATGAGGCGGCCCACTCAGGGCAGTGCTCTGCCTGCCGAGGGGAGGGGGGAGGGCGGGAGGCCTAGCAGGAGACCTCCATGGTCTGGGGCCTGCTCTGGTTGTCCAGGCCCCCGGTGCCGGGCCCGTCCAGGGGACTGTTGAGGCTGCGCACGCGGCTGCTGTCCATGGAAGCGATGCTGGAGGAGGAGGTGGTGCGGGAGCGGCCCAGACGAGTCATCCCAGCAGATGGCACTGAGAGAGGGATAGAGAAAGGGAGGGAGAGAGAGAGGGAGAAATAAGGATAGGGAGAGAGAGGAAGAGCGAGAGAGGGAGGGATAGGAAGGGAGACGGAGAGCAAGAGAGATGAAGACACAGAGGAGGGAGAAAGAGAGAGAGAGAGAGAGAGAAAGGGAGAGGTAAGACAAGAAATCCATTAATGGTTCATAGAAATTCATGAGGTTCCCGTTATTTGTGTAATAAGGACAACAATGATCTTTGTCAATTTCCTCATTCAGCGCGAAATGTCAAAAAAAATATACATGATACATTTTCCCGGGGACAGTGAAAATATGCGACTGTGAGCATGTTTTCATTTGTGCAAGTTAAAATCTGATCCTTCTTCTCCCACACGACTCAGATGATACAAATACAAACAGCAAGCAACAGTCACGATCAGTAAAAATAAAATACTCAAACAGTTTCTTAATTTCTCAACCCGCCTATAAGACATGTCAGCCAGCAAAAAATACTAAGCATGCAAACAAAAAGAACAAAAAAGACTAACACAGTAACATCAACAATAATCCTTGTAGTTAACATAGGAGCCAGCCAGGATATGGTTGTAATCCATACCAATATCTAAAAACATAAAAGCCTCTAAAAACTAAAAATGAAAATAGAAAAATAAGAAATAACATAAACACATATAAAGGCACACTTATACATCTTAAGTGGTTGAATGATTGAACAGGAAGCAGAAGAGCCAGCAATAATCTGATTGGTCTGCCTGAAGTGCCACTCTTCAGATGCTGGTACCTGATTCGGTGCTGAGGTGGCTGAGCAGTAGAGAGGGGACTGTTTGGATTGGAGAGAGAGAGCAGATTCAGGTGGGTGAGGGAGGAGGGAGGAAGGGAAAGACACAGTGATGGAGAGATAAGGAGTTGGAGATAAGGAGTAAAGCTGAGACATGCTCAGCTTTATTGACAGATGGGAAACAAACACCACAGGTGGAACATCGGGGTGTGTGTGTGTGTGTGTGTGTGTGTGTGTGTGTCAGGGATGGAAATGAAATATGTTGTCCACCTGCCAATGTGGATGGTGGATTCTGGAGCCCAACAGTGGAGATCATGTAGAAATGTCCTACAATTGCAAAACTGGGTTACTCTGGAACGGCTTATTGTATAGGGAAATGCATTACACCTTTGTGTTCGGTAAGGTCTGCTGTTTATTTTGATTTAAGCTTTGTCCTGTGTTGAGTGAAGAGTTTGTGAGATATTCCACTGAGATGAATGGGCGTGTGAAGATGGGCGCAGAGCTGTATACAGAATAGTAGCGAACCGTGTATCACAGCAAATAGTGCCTAGCATCTCTGAGAAAAAGCTCTTTCATGTGATATCTGTGTGATGAGTACTTCGCGAGTAGTTCAACAGAGAAGAATAGTTGAATTTGGACACACTTTGGGCCAGATGAACTAACGCTTCTGCACCTGCTTCAGGCGTATTTGTTTCGCAATGTGCACATAAAAACATGGTGAGGTAAGTACAGAGGTAAAAGTGCAGACTGCCTGCCGTGGGAGTTGAGAATGGCAATTTGCACTTTTCCGTGTCATGCATATGCATTCATGAGGGTCAGGGGTAAGTGGGAGTTTTGTGTAAAAAGATGCGAGGAGAAGCGTAAAATGCACTTAGGTATTCCCCTGTATGTACGAAAACTGCCCATGAAAGCGCACGTCTGTTTTGCGCTGAAATATTTCTGCCTTGTAAAAGCAGGTGTTAATCCAAATTGCAACAGAACTGCTATTCAGAGCACCAGTTTTGTGTCTTTGTACTATATCAAAAGCAACCTTAACGCTGAAATATTTCTGCCTTGTAAAAGTAGGTGTTAATCCAAATTGCAACAGAACCGCTATTCAGAGCACCAGTTTTGTGTCTTTGTACTACTGTATATCAAAAGCGACCTTAAAGGTGCTCTAAGCGATCTTACACAGTTTCTAAGCTAAAACATTTTTTGTCACATACAGCAGTGGCGATTGCTGCTCTTTGGAACAGGGGAAGCTCTGATAAAAATGGTCAATTAAATGAATATTATTAAGGTGCTATATTGTTCTTTGAGGGCAAAAATTATCCCAAAACCCAGAATAGGCCAGTAGGCTATAGAGTTGGCATGGCAGACATGGCATAATGTAGCCTACACCGCTACATAATGTAGCCTATAATAGCGCCCTACCTTACTTAGCCTAAATACACAACTGAAACAAAAGCAAGTCACAAACTCTGTAACTCCACATTACGGTTTTATTTACAGTATGCTATTTACAAAGACAAATAGAAACCGATTGTATTGCTCCCAAATTATGAGAATTTGAGCTGCAACTTGCCTTGCCTCTCGACTTCACCTGCCAACACTAACGGTACCGATCCACTTGCACGACACAACATATGCATGGGGTCGCGCTGCCTCCCCTCGTTCAGTCGTGTGTGGGCGTTTCATTTAAAATATCAGTTACCAGCTCATATTCAATTCGTTTTAACGTATCTTAAGTGTTTTTCCACAAATGGACCACAATTTTAGGCATGTACTTAACAGTATACAACACATTAATAGCCTAAACAAACTATGCAAGCCATTTCGAAATCTTGTTTTATTTAAACTACTCAATGCAATCTCAAATCCTCACCAGAAACACCAACAGTCAATATATTCATCCAAATCGTAGTTTCATTTGTTTTATGGACTACTAGGTGGTCGTGGAAGAGATCGTTAAAACATTATTTGTCTTGTAAGCGGAACCAAAGTTTCACAGGCACCGTTGTGGTAGAACAAAGGACCTACAACCTCGTCCTTTCATTGGAGAGTTGCCTCGCGTTCAGGCCATCCTTAAAAATATTTTCATTTGCCGTAACCCGACCGACCCTGTCAATTTAGAACCGACCGAAATATTTATTATTTTCCCCTTTTAGTCCGACCGACTTGCCGGTTGTAAACTTGCGTTAATACCGACCGATTGTTTTTTTTTACTCTAAACAACCAATACAAATACAATAAAATAATATTTATTTTAGTAGGCCCAAGTATTGTGAAGATAAATTGCCTACATGCAAATGTGGCTCACTTAAATAAAACCCTGTGGCGTCATCTCTACACCATTGGTTTTACGCAATGTCACACTATGGCCTACGCTTCGTTTCATTCACATAAACTGATAACACTTTTACTTGGCACGAAGTTCTGGAAGAACTGTGGCCAGATCTTTTCTCTTCCCTTCTCCCCACTAGTCTAACGGTGACCGTGTCGGAGTATTGAAATTGGTTGTGGTCTATTCAGCATTTCTCAAAATATGGGTCCACAACATGGAGACTGCTGGTCCGCGGAGTCGTGGAGTGAAATTAGGCCCAGTGCTTCATCTGATAATTTGATGCGCCAGTTGATCAAGAAAACCGCCGTGGATCGAAAAAAAAGAAAACAAACGTTTCTGCTATCGATGTCATTAAACATGGAGCCCTACAATTAAGCGGTGGTATGAGCATTCATTCAATGCGCGTCTGCGCGAGAGAAACTGAAACTAATCGATAACGTTGGTATCAAAGCTCCGAAACTTAATAGAACAACGTTGTTTTTTTGAACTTCCTTAGAAACAGAGCAGAGACTGTATAATACACTGTATAGCATTGAGTATTGTATAGTCAAATTTCAATATAACGTGGCCAAGAGCTATTGTAGCCTTCTTTCTGGGAACATGTAGATGAGCCCTATGACCCCAAAGTCTGCCATGACCGGGCCTCAGGTCAAAGAAGTTTGAGAAAGGCTGGTCTATATAACCTGCATCAGAATGAGGTTTGCAATGGTGCGCCTGAAGGCACGGGTTGAAGACCCAGTCAGTTACGTCACGATATGCACATTTGTGTAAATTCATTCCTATGTAATCACCATGACCAAAATTGTACTTTTTTTTTTTTAGTTTGAATCTTGAAAAAAAAAATATTGACCTACCTACCGACCCATTTTAATTTTTTTTTGGCTGTTACTGCAAATAAAAATATTTTTAAGGATGGCCTCAACGGATTCATTTGCATAAAGATGGGGCTTAAGCCCTTTTTTGACGTATAACATATTTTCAAATGCAGCTGCCTTCCCGAATGCTTTATGGGCGTTAATTAATAAACGGCGTCACCCATAGGACTAGAGTGGAATGCGACACGACAAAATGAAGTGAAGTGCTAGTGGATCTGTACCGTAACATTAACGCATCCCTTGAACTTGAACCACTTCCTGTCAGATCGCGACATATGCTGTCAATCAAAAAGAGTCCAGCCTCTATGACGGTTCCTCCAATCATCATACAGAAGCTCGGCGTCCATGCCATCCCATTGTCCCATTCACTCCCAGAGACGCCGGGCTTCCCTGGAAATGACTATTTTGTGGCCAATAAACATGTAGCTTTTCTGTACTGAGATCAGCCCACTCTGTAGTGCCATTGAAAGTCCAGTCCGATTGTCTATGGGTTTTTTGATGGATCGTGTCGTCACAGCAATGTATTACGGGTGCGAAATCACGATAAATGACCGGCAAAACCTTATTGCTGAACAAACTAGCCATGAAGATGAACATGTTTTCAGCATGTTCTAGTTGGAATAGTAGGCTAGAAGCGGGTTGGCCATGGCGCTGATAACTCTACGTTCGCAAATGTACGAACATCTGGGAACTTTCTGGCCTGCCTTATAGGTCTAAATCTGTCATAGCCGCCTTATGGCGGTCTAAATAGCACCGTGTCATAGTGTCATAGGCTAGTCTAGCAACTCTCCGTTGGCTTGTGAGCTCGAAAAATTAAACTTCTATCAGGCCAATCAAATTGTGTATAGAGTCGTTAGGCGGGCTTAACATAATGATTGATGGCAGAGTTGCAACGGTTTGGCTTGAATTCCCTGCTACTTGAAAACAAAGAAGATGGATGTTGCTGTTGGCCAACAGTGTGACATGAGTTAAGCTTGTTTTAAGATGGCAAAAGTTTGAACTAGCTAACTAGCTCTACTGGTGGGAAAACGCATGGGACTCAGCGCTGTCCTATTGCGTGCAGAGGGAATTTGAAAGACAACTGATTATCCCGCCCCTCGGACTGAGCACTGTGAACGGTGAGTGCCCAGACCCTACATTTTATTGTGGGTCTGGCTCGTCAGGCTAGCGGGCCGGATTAAAATAGTAGCCTATGCGGGCCACTTCCAACTATTTGCGTGAGGACATTAGCCTGTGTGAAGATGCACAGTTCTTGCTAGCGCACAGATCTTGCTAGCGCATGAAGCGCTGAGCCTATGTTGTGTGGAAGATTGCAGCTCACTGATAGTTGAGGGGACTGTATCTTTTAATAGGTTACTAGTAACATTACTTTTAACCGTCAGTAACCATAAGTTGACCAAATTCACCCGCCAGTAGGCCTACACAAATTCACCTGCATTTGGCTGGTGGCGGGTGTTAATTTCCATCCCTGGAGTGTATGTGTATATGTGTGTTTGTGTGTGTGTGTGCATGTAAAGGGAGACAACTCCGTCTGAGAAAATGGTGGGCTTGTGTCATTTCTGGTGAAATCTGGAAGGTGTTCCTGCTTTACCGTGAGAGAAGAGGAAACACCAGGTCCCTTTTTTCTTTACTAGGCCTTCCCGTCAGACAGCAACATTTAAGTATAGTCCCTCACACTATCAATATCGGCCTAGCTAGGAAGTGGAACGTTTTACTTATTTTGCCAAGGTAACGCTGCTAGCCTATTAAATGAGTAAATTACATTAACAGTATAAACCCACACATGTCCCTTCAAATATTCTATATAACTTGTCACTGCACTGAGGACATGACTAAACTAAAAGATCTCAGGGTGTACACTTCTGCTTGCTAAAGGAAGTGAGTCAAGATGAGAAAAATCAGTGGCCAATTTTGCTCATAATTAAATCCACAGACTCAACAGATATTGGTGATAAGAATAAAATCTTCTCACAACTCTGTGACTGACAAATCTGCTTTCAATGTGCAATCAAACCAAGTTATTTATTCAGTGACATCTAAAAGAGAATGGTCAGGATTATTCCTGATGTGCAAACGAGACAGATCGTGTGTGATGATTAAATGAGCATGACTATGTGATGACACCAACACATCTCATATCTCACAGATTATACCTACACATCTCTGTCAAAATCATGGACTGAAAGGAAGTTATGTATAAACAAAGAGGAACATTAACACCTTTACACATCAACATATTGTAAATAATATGCTTTGAGAACATTATTATTTATTGGATGGAAGACATTTTTTTATCTTGTGTGAATGAGCATTTGATGCCAGCCTCTTTCCTTCACTAATCCTCTGTTGACATTTCTCCAGCAGAGTCCTCCACCCTGAAGGCTTTATAATGCCCGCCCCCCCTGCGCGTCCCCCCCATCCCTCCCCCTTCAGGGTGCCCCAGCACAGGGCTAGCAGACCTTTGAGCTGCAATCCAAATGGAGGGGAGCCATGGGAAAAGAGAACGGCTTAAATGGGCAGCGCAAAATCTGCATTCGCCATTCAATCATTCAACACTTGCTTTGTGTGCAGGAACAAATAAACACCATTCATACCATACATCTAATACCAGCATCATTTATTTAGTATGATGCCTTTCAAGATACTTCAAAGCCTGATATTACAAACACTAAAAAGTATATTACAACAGTGACAATGCAACTTCCCTTGTAGATTTTGCACAAATGCTTTTTATTGTGTTGTTTTTGCATGCATTCATTCAAATCAATTTGGGCTGTGGATGCGGCCATAAGGCTACAACACAATGCTCATCAAAAGGAAAGTTACATCTTACATTGTTGTGTTTCGAAAAACGGAGGCACTAGGCAAACAAACACAGCACACTCTCAACAGGCAACTGCTCTACAGAGCTTATAAATGCAAGTCATGCTAGGAAACGTGGTGGTTCTCCTACTTACAGCTGGGGCTATGGACCACTGTGGAGACGAGACAGGAAACAGAGTTAGAGGCTCCAGACTGCGTGATGGGAGTGACAAACAGCACTTTCTCTATTAGCGCAGTGCTGGCTGCACTCCAGAGCTTTTCATTGCCGTGGTTGACAAAGACTGAGGCGAAATTGCTTCAAAAGCAGCGCTTGCTTTTCACACGAATCGTAACTCAACTCAATCCATCGGAAAAGAAATACTGCTTGGCTAAAGAATTGTTGTCTGGCAGCAGAAAAACTAGATGCTACACTAAACAAGTTTGAAAGTTTTGTTTGGAAAGCAAAATGAAAAGTTTTTTTTACTTACTGTAGCCCATTCCCTGGACAAAATATTTGAAGGCCTCTGCCAGTTTACCAGGCTATAGTAGAAGGAGAAGGAAAAATGAAATTACTGTTAGTTTACAACAAAATTGCTTTTTATTTTTGTAAATATTCAATATATCAACAATATGTCCTACAGATATTTTGGTAACAGAGAAAGGCATTAAGTGCTTATCTATTCTCAAAAAAAAGCCATACTTCTACCAAAACAAATATAAATATAACTTCTCTAAAGTCTTGGGGTATACGTTGTTAAGGTAATACACCAATTCTGAAGAATTTTGACTGGTTACATTTCCTGAAAATGCATTTCAGTCAAGACCAATTTGTCAAAGAAATATTTTATTACCCTTTGTATAAAGATACATTTGGTGGTAAAATGCATTTTTTTTCCTTGGTTAGTTTATTGACTGCATTGAGGCAGTTTCTGACAATCATTGACACTTGCTTGAGACTAGTTTTTAATATTAATAACCACTGGCCTTTAATACCTTTAACTAACATTGGCCTTTAATTTGATTACAGATATAAAAAGAGCTAATGGTGTAAATAATAACAGTCTTATATGCAACATCACACATTTATAAACGGCAAGTAAATAGTACAGGGATAATGGCCGCCCACCTGCACAACCTGGGGCAAACCACCACAGTCAGCCATCTGCTCAGAGGGACACAGCCAAAGGAAAGAGTAGAGTGTTAATACTGCACACCGTGGTGGAATTCATATGAATCATACAAATTGAGTTTGTATGTTAAATTGAGTGTTTAAATGTAACATTAAAGGAAGGTGAAGTACTTAGTGAAAAATATTCAAGAGATGTTTTTTTTTGCATTTGAATGAGCCAGTTGACCAGTGTTCTCACCTTCAGGAGGGTGGTCTTTATTGGGTTTAACCTCGAGTTACACTCAACCTGTGCAGTCACATGAGAGATTTGAGTTGCAGCGACAATCTTACCACATACATGTCATATATATCTTTAGAAATCCCCTAGCTCTCCCCTGCCTCTCTTCAGGGAAGAGCCCCAATTTCTTTAGTCTTAAGTGTCTATTTTTATGCATATAGCGCAAGCAGAATGTTATTACTGGAACAGTGAATCACAGCCTGTTACAGTTGGATGTGATCATTCTTGATATGCTAAGAACTTAGCAGCCAGTAAATACCTAATGTCAGCCCTGAATCATGGCACTTACCACTGCATCAACGGCAGGAGATGTATCACCGACCACCAGCAAAGAGGGACACCTGTACGGCAAGAGTGAAGGGTCACAAATGAAGAACAACACCCACCACCACCCCACTGCCATATCCCACTGTAGCAGTATGAGAGTCCAGAACCTCCACTTACGTCAGCGTGTTCACAGTGTCCTCGTTGAGGCCCACAGTTGGCCTCTCAACACCCAGGTCACGGCGGCTGCAAAAGGCAATAGACCAATAAGACCTCATTACGGCAGCTGTGGCATGATTTCCCTAAGGAGCAGGGATGGGATGATGGGGAGGGGTGTAAGGGTGCCTCGGTGGGTCATTACCTGCTGTAGGAGGCGCAGAAGAGGCCAAGATTGTCCTGGTTGATGTCCTGGGCGATGTGGAGCCGGTAGGTCTGAATGAGCTCCATGTTGTCCGTCAGCTCATCCTGAGGGCAAACAGAGACCACTGGACTCAGAGATCAGGCCAGGAGTCTGGTTCACCGGATCCAGCGACACTCACCACACTTTACATAAAGCGCTTTATCCAGGCATCCAAAGCACTGTACAGTGAAGGGGGAACCCCAATAACTATCATCAATGTATTAACTAGCACCCAGCTGTGCCAGAGAGCTCACCACACAGCAGTTTGAGGTGGAGAGTGAGGGAATTAATAAATGAGCCAATTACACTGGGGGTGATTAGGGGGCCGGATTAAATGAGCCAATTTTACTGATTAATTAAGTTATTCTTAATGAAAAGGTAATGCAGATCTGTGCCTTGATAACATCTCAAACCAATTACAGAAACACTTATTATTCTAAATGATCAAATATCTTCTTAAAGACTTGGACATAGCCTACTGTTATCAAAATCTTTATTCTTCTTCACAATAGACTCGGGAGTTGGAAATATATTCAGAATGACCAAAGCCCTTGGCAAACATCTCAGAATAGGACATAGAAAAAGGCTGATGTTAAATCCGAGCATACTAGATGGAAAAACTCAGCCTTAAGATGAATGAATATACACACTTCGGACAAGGCAGCAGTACTCACAGTGCTGAAGTGGTGAGCCATCACATTGTCCACAACGCTGCTAGTCCAGCCGGAAAGCTGAAAAGGCAAATTAAAGCATGTTCCACTCCCTTCCTGTTCCTTCCCTTCTCTCACATCATCATTTTAGAACACTCTTAATTAACATTTAAAAAGGTATTGTACAATCATCACAACCCTCAGTGCTACGCTGTGGATTCTTAAAAAAAAAAAAAAAAAAAAACTCTTTGTGTATAATTTGTGCAATGTATTCAGTGTCTTGTCTGCCATTTTGTGTCAATTGAACATTCTATTGCAATGAATCTGCTCCATGCTGCTGGAATGTGTACGTAAACATGCAGAATCTCATGTCATTTGTATTCACTGACGAAAGCATCAAACGGTCAAATCCATATCAGCTGCACTGCAGTGAATAGAGAAGATTAAAGGCTCACCTTGGAGGCGGCCCAGTCAATCCAACCCTCGGCACAGGAGTCCACATTGATGAGTACCAGGCCCTCGACCAGGGAAGAATGGTTAAGCTACAGCAGACAGACAGATAGAGAGAGAGAGAGAGAGAGAGAGAGAGAGAGAGAACATTCTGGTCTCTAAAAAAGGCTAAGCTGATGACATACACAGAGAGGGTGCCTTGTGCAATGCAGGTCTGCCACAGTCACGACGCTCTAGCTCTCAGATTTATTTTATTTAAATCGAGATTTATGATCACACTACGCCCAGGTGAAAGCCCCGAGACTCAGCAGTAAATTACCGCTACTGGTACCATGGGACAGAGGCTTTAGGTATATTGTATTACCTTCAGGCAATTCAGCTGCAGGTCTCCCAATCTGCTTAGTTTGTTATATGACAATATATAGCTTGTGTTTAAGCGCTATGTTTGTCCATAAAAACATAGCCAAACAGGATTTGGGGGGTCAAGCAGGTGCAAGCAGCCCCTCCACTGGCTCTCCCCCCTACTCATCTTTTCCTCAGCTGCATCAATCTTTCAACAGACCCCCCCCCCCAGAGATGAGAAAGAGAAGTGAATCTCCTGGTAAAACTGATATTGCAGATGAGAGAAAATGTACTAATCTGCCTGTGTGTGTGTGTATGTAGTTCCAGACAGCTGACAGTGATAAATAGTCCATGAAATATGCTGATTTTATCACACAGAAGTAATTATGCAAAGCTGCATATTCAGAAAAGCAATATGTGCCCTTCACACAGGCACATTAGTTTGAATACATATTGGGACTTGCAAAAGATGAAATATTTCAGATGTGGCTCACTATAGGCCTGTTCCTGGAATCTACCCTATGAGCATAGACTTCTTGAAATAAAGAGGAACAGATTACGGATCAATATTCAGACTGAGTATAGGCCAGGGGACCAATTAAAACTAAAATGCGAATTTCTCTGCCATGTAGTTCAACAGAGAGGAGGACAGCCATCTTAAAGCAGAGAAAGCAACTCAGTGCAGCTCATTCATTTATACATGACCCATTAAATAAACAACAGATTTGCTGGGAAATTGGAAAACGTGGAATTTCCAGTGTAATTAATAAACTATGCATTCATTAAAGTGTCTAAAGAGCAGTGTAAGGGATGAGTTGGACTCACAGCGAATCGGCTTAGGATGTATGCTCCGGCCCCAACACCGATACCAATTACACTGCTAATCCTGTGGACAACAGAAAAAAACACACACACACACACACACACACAACCTTCAGTGAATAAGATGTGCAATCACATATAAAGGAACCCTCCAGTCTAAAAACAACCTAAGGTCCATTTTTGTATAATAATATACAGGGTTCGCACTCTAAGTCAGATGTAAAATTCCATGACCTTTCCCTGACGAAAAACCTGAATTTCCATGACTTACTATAGAATGAATAGTACAATATACCGATCAAAGATTTCAGAGTAGCCGCATAGCGTTCAAGAATCTATGACTTTTTTTAGAGTGAGAGATGAATAAATGTAGCCTAGAAATCTAGACACACCCTAGCGGCAGCAAATTACATTTGCTGCCAGGGCTAGTCTAGCAACTCTCCGTTGGCTTGTGAGCTCGAAAAATGTAACTTCTATCAGGCCAATCAAATCGTGTATGTAGAGTCGTTAGGCGGGCTTAACATAATTATTGATGGCAAAGTTGCAACGGTTTGGCTTGAATTCCCTGCTACTTGAAAACAAATAAGATAATGTTGCTGTTGGCGAACAGTGTGACACGAGTTAAGCTTTTATTAAGTTGGCAAAAGTTTGAACTATAGAAAAAGATACTATTTATCTTATTTATTAGAAAAAGATACTATCTGATACTATTGTCTGGCACCTGCAGAAAACTTTACTTTGGATGTGCGCACCCACTCTTCGAAAAGTTTGAACTAGGCAACTAGCTCCGCTGGTGGGAAATGCATGGGACTCATAGCGCTGTCCTATTGCGTGCAGAGAGAATTTGAAAGACAACCGATTATCCCGCCCCTCGGACTGAGCACTGCGAACGGTGAGTGCCCAGACCCTACATTTTAATGTGGGTCTGGCTCGTCAGGCTAGAATAAATGGGCTTTGAATAAACAAAGTTGGACTAACCACAACCACTCAAGCAGCAGTAAAGCTAATTACCAGATAAACACCAATTCTGCCTGGAAATATATTTGCATTAACATTTTGGCAAGTACATATTAAACTGCTAAAAACATTCCCTGATATTCCATGATTTTGCCCCACGAATGATAAAATTCCCTCCCTGACTTTCCATGTCTGGAATAGACTTTATTCAATTTCAATGATTTTCCAGAAGTTCCATGACCTATGAACCCTGAATATAATGAGTGTAGACTTCCGTTGGGGACCAACATGATGTTAATCGGAGTAGTTTTGAGTAAGACCAGAATGGTCTTGCAAGGAAACAACATATACTGTAGCCTAGCATTGGGGGCAAGCTCTCTACGTCAAAGTAAAGCGCTACTTTCAGCCTCTAACTATGCTCAAAATATCATTACTCATCTGTGCTACTGTGTGGGAGGGTCCTTTAAGACAGACACCAACAATCAGAGAGCAAGACAGAGAGAGAGATGGCCATGAGCCGTGTGTCCAATCTTCATGATTGGGGTAGTTTGTGGTTTTGATTATGACTTTGGCTAGGTTACACTGTGTGGGTGCTCTCATCTTGACATTCAACTAATGTCAGCAGCGCACAGGCCTCCATGGGGGTGTCTCTACACCCAGACCAAGACAGCAAAGGTCACTAGTTTTGGTTCGACAGCATTACGCACACTGGTCAAATCAAATCTCTCTTCTTTTGCAGTGATTACACATTCATCATTCAGATTATTCAGACATCATTGACACATCACTATCAATTATTCATATACCATTAATGCATCATTAGTTGCAGACTTGCCATAAAGATATGTGCTCACGTGGGAGTACATAACAAGAGCCCCATCCCTCTCCTCTGAGGAGCTCCTGTCATGGTCTGTGTGACGCCGACTCCACAGGGCAGCGGGATTGTCATAATAACGAGGCCTCAAGGCCTGCTGTGCTACACACACACACACACCACACACTTACTCACCTCAGCTGAGTCAATACAGACGGTAGCATCTCGGCCAGCTCATCCATGCCGGGGTACTGGTACCTGTGGGGAGAGAGAGAGAGGTACGGTACAACATCAATCTGACAGTGGGGAAATTTGAAGACACACAATGTGTTACTATTTATGAAAGATAGCTTTGACAGTTAGAAAGTTATATGACTGAATTAGATTTGTGGACATCTATATAGACACACACACACAAACACACACACCACACAGACATAGATAATACAAACAAGAAACATTAAAACAGTGAAGGTTGGCCAATACTGAAAGCCTTGTAGCATGCAGTAGACTTGTTGATTTGCGTGGGAAGTTGGAAACTGCACTGTGTCATTATGAGCCTTGTTTATAATGGCATAATGAATCGGAAGAGAACATGAGGCATCAGATGCCGTGCCACCATTGGTCCCGACAGCCCTTCTAGTGTGTCATCTACCCAATGCTCCTCAGACTGGGAGCTGATGGCTGTGTGTGTGTGTGTGTGTGTGTGTGTGTGTGTATGTAAGTCTCTCTCTCTCTCCCTCTTTCCTCTCTCTCTCTGTGTGTGTGTGTGTGTGTGTAAGTCTCTATCTCTCTCTCTCTCTCTCTCTCTGTGTGTGTGTGTGTGTGTGTGTGTGTGTGTGACAAGCTGACTGTCTGACTCATCCAATCTGCCTGATCCAATCCGGCAGAGATCCCTCCTGCACCCACGCTCTCCCACAGCCTTACTGAACACACCCCTTGACTCCTCTCCATCTATTTATGAGCTCTTTTCGTAAACTCAGCCTTGGTTGGGATTCACGTCTAAATCTGGTATGGGAGGACATATAGTACCCGATGCTCGAATCTCATTAGGACACACCGAGGAGACTGACCCTGCCTGCGCTCCACATTGCATCAGACACAGAATAGAGGGATGAAGAAGGGAGAGAAACGCAGGGAAGGACAAAAAGGAACAGGTGGAGAGGGAGGAGTGCAGGGGTGATGGAGGCTACGTAGCATAACGAAAAAGAGTGAATCAATTAAAACAAAGAAAATTAATAAAAATTGTTCATAAGGATCCAGGTCCAAGTCCTGTGATGGACATTACTGAGTCCTACTCCTCATCTGACCCCTACGTGTTTCCTGCCTGCTCACGACTAGCCTTTCTTATGAAGGCAATGGAAGCCATTTTGAAAAAAGACAAACAGTAACAGAATATAGAGACAGAACTTGCACAGAGGGGACATGGAGCCTGCTAGGACAGGAAAGGAAGGTGTGTGTCTGTGTGTGTGTGTGTGTGTGTGTGTGTGTGTGTGTGTGTGTGTGTGTGTGTGTGTGTGTGCACATGAGTGTGTATGTGTGTGTGTGTCCAATGTCCACGCTGAAAGGCCCAGAGCTGCTGCTCACCCGGTGGGGAAGGGCGGCGCGGCCTCCTGCTGTCCCGGGGCGTCCACATGCACCACAGCAAAGTGATGCGTGATCTCCTGCATGTCCTCATAGTTAAACAGCGTGTTGAAGCACGACTTATCTGCAGATGGACAACACAAACAAAGACAATATGCATCAGCTTCAACTAAGTCCTTCAGGTGACCTTCATTTTATATTATCAGCTAATATTACTATGTGAATGCATATAACAGGTGAGCGTGTGTGTGTGTGTTTGTGTGTTTGTGTATGTATGTGTGTGTGTGTGTGTTTGTGTCTGCATACCATAGAGTGTATGTAGTAATTTCGTGGATGCCGTCAACATTCTAATCTACTGTATAAAACTCTGCCGCACAGTAGCACTGGACACCTGTTGTGTGACGCCACTCCAGTGTTTTGACTGTGTGTTGCTTTAGGGTGCTACTACTGCAGTACTCACGGTTTAGGCCGATGTCATGGTAGGTCAGGATGACTGGCCGATTGCCCTTGGGGACGCCCCTCATGGTCACATGGAGCACACCGTGGGGGGTCTCAATGTCATGCTCCTACAAGCACACACACAGCAGAACACACACACACACACACACACACACACACACACACACACACACAACACAGATATACACAGGTCAGCAGGTAGTTGCACTGAACCACACAAAAGAGTGTGGGAAAACTATGACCCACTTTGACTTTTTTCCCCTATGCATAGAAAATCTCATTCACTGACACTAGGCGCAGAAAAACTTTCCCATTCTGAAAACGTTAATGACCGAGGGTTTAAAGTTTAAGGAAGATGGTTTCCGATTGAAAACGGAATTGAAACAATGCGAGATCATATTTATTTTTAATCTTGCAACAATTTTAGACAGAAAATATGAACTCAGTGTGCAATGGCCTTGAGAGTTTGTATGGTAACTGACTTAATGCTCAGAGGGAACACTCAGGGGAGAGTGGGAGATTGCAGTGCTTGTTGTGGCTCTGGACCCAGTACAGGAGAGAAGACATAACACCACTGTCTGGGAGAGTCAGAACCAGAGCACTCCCCCACGGACCATATGCCAAGATCAATACCGAACCGGTTAAAGCCCAACACTATCAACCCGGCACAGAACCAACAACCCAGTAAGAAAAGAGCCAGTCCAGCTCAAGCAACGCAGTGACCCAAACCTCACCCACCCCACAGAAAGCCTGCAGTAATAACGCAAACTCACTCCAGTAACCTCGAAATACAAAATAACTCCTCACTCAAGCAACCTTGCAAAACAGCAACTCCCCAACACTCCCCTCCCTATCTCAACCACAAAAACCTAACATAACAAACCCAGCCCCAACCCAAACCAAACCTGAAAGACCCTGCCAATAACACTCTAGCCATGAAGACCCAGTTCATCCCTGCTAACCCACAGTTGGCCCAGCCATAACTCTGCTTCAACAACCTGGGAAACACAAGATATTCACAACTCAACCCGCAACATCTGAGCAGAAAGTCGTCATAGCACACACAGCACAAATTTATTCCGCATATCCCTCTCTAATATCTCTGTCATCATGAGAGGCCTTATCTCTCCGCTGATCTGGGGTCTGTGGTGCACGTGTAATGGGAGGAAGAAAAGCATCACTTCCTAAGAGGGAGTACTGCGGCGGCTCAGCAGTAGTATGACTCATCTGGCAAGCATCAAGATTTACACCAGAAAACGCCCCTCATGGAAAACCATAATCTATACATCACCTCGGGATGAGTGTGATGGGAAATATATGATGCATATCAGTGAGTGTTTGAATGTGTGTGTGTGTGTGTGTGTGTGTGTGTGTGTGTGTGTGTGTGTGTGTGTGTGTGTGTGTGAAAATTGCTAATCTATATATACGAGTGCCAGTAATGCTCTGACTCAGGACAACAGTTGGGCAGTGATGTAAAGAGGTTGACTTGAAAATGGAGAGACAGAATGATTCTGTGTGAGGGAGGAGACATACTGGAAAAAAGTCTCCACTCCGTAGATATCTCAGCAGCAGCGCATACACACACACACACACACGTCTTAGAGGAGTGTGTACAGAAAAAGACTGTGTGCATTTAGGCATTCTGTAGGCTCAGAGCAAACAAACACACATGCACAATGGTACACAGAAATGTTTGGACACACGCTGTCATATGTTCTAAATAAAAGAAAAAGATGACAGAGAAATCAATTCAATTCCTCAAATCATACAATAAGACCATATTGAAAACATCCTTCCAGTTGCAAAATAACAGGAAAGTAAATTTAAAAGGCACTATTCTGTGAGCCTGAAATACTTCAGTCATTCAATCTGCACCGGAGAGAGACTGATCTCATTACTATTGATGGAAGGGAGGCTAGGCCCCCACTATGTGCTCTGGGGCACCTTCAGGAGCGACCCAGACCGGAAGTGATGCTGCAAAAATTCTGGGAGGTGGAGGCCAGCAAGTCTCCGTCACCCCGCTCAGTGACGGATCCCACATCACATCCATTAGCAGCTCCCAAACACCGATGACATCACAGTCACATGACCACACTGCTGTGCAGACAGGACAGGACAAGGTAAATATATGAATAGAAGGGAGGAGGGAGGGAGAGAAAGAGAGGGAGGGAGGGAGAGATAAGTGTGAGACACAAGGTGAGAGTGTGGGCTGGAGAAAGACAAATAAGCGAGGGATAGAAATAGGATCAGATATGGAAAGAGGTAGAGAGAGATTGAGAGGGAGGAATGCAAGAGCTTAAGGGAGAAAGAGAGAGTGAGGAGTGAGAGAGAGAGAGAGAGAGAGAGAGAGAGGGGGGGGAGTGGGACGGATGGGCCGAACATTGCCTGCAGGGTCCCAGAGCTCATCAATAAACCAGGGCTTGTTCAGGAGTGGCAGGTTATTACAGAGTAACAGCACTGAGGCTGCAGACGTGATGATGCAGTAGCCCTCCACCTCACAGATGGCTGCTGCAGTGTGTGTGTGTGTTTGTGTGCATATACACTTATATACATGCATACATGTCCAAGTATTTATTGTGCATGTATATAAAAAAGGAGATGGTGTGGTGTTTGTATGTGTGTGTGTGTGTTTGTATGTGTGTGTGTGTGTGTGTGTGTGTGTGTATGTGTGTGTGTGTGTGTGTGTGTGTGTGTGTGAGAGAGAGAGAGAGAGAGAGAGAGAAAGAGAGAGAGAGAAAGAGAGAGCATGCACTCATGTGCCTTTACATTGCATACAGCTGATGGAATGGAGGAGTAATTGCATAAAGGCAAGGGGGCTGAGGACGCATTACACAGAGCAAATATCAATCCCTCAAGGGCAGCAGCACTCTCCTTTTCCAGGAAATGCACACACACACACACACACACACACACACACACACACACACACACACACACACACACACACACACACACACACACATCCTCAGGCAGTCACCCTGAGACTTATTCATATAACAGGGAGCTATGCTAGCCATCCTGTGGTCTGCAGCATTGATTAAGTCACATGAGACAGAGTGCTCGAAACTGATAGGAAAAGGGTCATCTTCAACCAAGAGGGAAGATAATGTGACATCAACGAGCCATCGAGGCTAATAAGCCAGGTGAGGAGCCATCTTAGAGAAGGCACATTTACCTCGGAAATCATCGGCAGGGTGGCACGGCGCGATTGACGCCCCGAGGAACTGTGGGTAATTCTTTACTGCAGAGGAGAGGCCGAGAGAACTGGGGGTGGGAAAGGAGGCGCCAAGGACAACTAGTGGACGAGTTAGCCGCTCGTGCATGTGAAGAGTGGGACACAGACAGCAGATGCACACAGATGTACACAGACAGACACGAGTGCTGCTCTGAAACTGAAAGGGTAAGAGATGTGACAGAAGAGGAAGAGAGAAGAGGGAGTGAGAGAGAAAGAGAGAGACAGTCCTTGGTGGGAATTAAAAAAGCTCCAATGGGGAAAGACAAAGCCACAAATGCAGAAAAAAAACGAGAAGTTGCAGAGTAAGTTCTTGTGTAACAACAAAAAAAATCTGAGTCATCACATAACACGTTGCAACCATACAACTGATCTCAGATCTGCTGACGAGGACCCTTTTTTCCCCTCTCAGCGTGGGTGTGTGTGTGTGTACGTGACCCAAGGGGGTCTGATCAGAGCTGATCTGGAGTCAGCTGGCGAGCAGCAGAAACAAACACACCTCAGGGTGGGGCTCTGCGAGCGAGACAAGATACAAGCACCGCAATGGCTGCAACCCTTTCACCCCATTTTCTCTCTCTCTCTCCCTCCCTCCCTTTCTCTCTGTCTGTATCATGCTATCGCTCCATTCTCTCTTGCACTCACAAACACTAGTGCTCTTATTATGAAACAGACACACATGCACACATATTGACACATGTGCGTGCACACACATAGACAGACACACACACACACACACACACAAGGACACACGATGTAGCAAGAATGTGAGGATTCAGAGGTATATGGTGAGGCATGGCATCAGTAAATAGGGATCCATTTATATTTATTCAAGTTAGCTGTAAGAGCAAGAGCAGACACCAATGCTGCTTGATGAGTGTATGTAGATAAGGGCTGTGTGTGTGTGTGTGTGTATGTGTTTCTGTATGTGAATGGTATGTTATATAGCCTCACATCCCCCCACAAGCTCTTTCTCAAAGACAGCATCAATCATTTCATGCACACATGCACATACACACACACACACACACACATACACATATATATGCACAAACACACACACACACACATGATTGTCAACCATTACACAGCACTACTGGCACATCAGCACACACACACACACACACACACACACACACACACACACACACACACACACACACACACACACACACACACACAGACCTCAACAGTCATTTATCCCTCTTTCCCCCTGTTTTTCTCTCTCCCTTTCTCTCTCCAACAAGTACATGGGCAGACTGAAAAATCAGCCAACGCAGCCAGACACACCACACCCCAGCACAGCAGAGCAGAACTGCAGGAGAGAGGGAGAGAGAGAGGAAGAAGAGAGAGAGAGAGAGAGAGAGAGAGAGAGAGGGAGAGAGAGATGGATAGACAGATGGAGTGCCATGCAGTGGTAGAGAAAGAGGGAAAGAAAGAAATGGACAGCGTTCAGGAGAATGAATGCAATGTGATGAAGGCTTTTTCAGGGTGTAAATTACATTATATTGTATATTATATATAACATTATATACCTAAGAGGCACTCTATGGCCTGTCCAACCACATAAGACTGCTGACACAAACATAAACATACATAAAACACACACACACACACACACACACACACACACACGTGTGTATGAGCATGTTGTAGCGTGGCATGAGGTCAGCATGAGGCTGTTTCTCACAGTCCGTGACACATGCACAGAGAGAGAGAGAGAGAGAGAGAGAGAGAGAGCACTGAACACGCACACATGCCAACACATCACTGGTCACACACACACACACACACACACACACACACACACAAGAGTGTGCAGAAACCTGCATAGCAACACTGCAATGAGCCCAGAGGTCAGCTGAGAAGCTCACTCTGTCACACCACCACCACCACCATCACCCTGCACAAGGCTGAGAAGCAGCTGCAACAACAGCAGCAAAACCTGACCACTGCTGGAACATTCCCTGACACATCCGCACAGAGAGAGAGAGGGAGAGAGGGAGAGGGCAAGAGAGAAAAAGAGAGATAAGTGAAGTGAGATGGAAAGAGCAGAAGGGGAGAGATGGACAGAGTAGGAGAGATTGTAGAGAGAGAGGGAAAGAGAGAGGGAGAAGTCATGGAAGGTTGCGATAGAGAGATGGAGAAGGAGAGACGATGGAAAGACAGAGAGAGAGAGAGAGAGAGAGAGAGAGAGAGAGAGAGAGAGAGAGAGAGAGCGGGAGAGATGACAGGCGTGTCCGCGCTAGGAGAGCATCTCCTTGCACACTCACCACTGCATTCCCACAGCTCGTGAGCTGATCCACATCCAGCACTGTTGACATGGCTTCCAGCAAGCAGAGGACAGAGCAGCTGACTAACTGAACCTCAGAGGGAGGGTGAGAAGGAGGGAGGGATGAGACAGAGGAGAGAAAGAGAGAGAGAGCGAGAGAGAGAGAATGTGAAAGAGGCGGAGGAGAAGAGGAAAAGAGGTGGCTACACCCGTACAGATGAAGAGACAGCAGATGAAAACAGACAAAAGAGGAGAAAGGTGGAGGGACGAGACGAGAGGGTGAGAAACGAAGGGAGAGTGAGAGAGAGGGGGAGGAAGACCCTTTGAATGAGAGAGAGAGAGAGAGAGAGAGAGCGGAATGGGTAGGACGTGGAGACGGAGAGAGAGCGAGAGGAGAGAGTGAGAGAAGGAGACTGCGGTTTGCTCTCTGTGAGCACAAGGCGCTCATGCATACAGAGCAGCATCCAGGCGGCCGAGCGCTCTGATTGGCTGCTGGTCAGCTGATGCGGAGGAGGGGCGGGGATGTAGGGAAGGGTGGGAGAGAGAGATGGGATAGCAGCCCTACAGAGAATGCCAGATAGAGAGAAAGAGAGGGAGAGCGAGAATGAGAAACAGAGAAACAGGACGTAAAGGAGTGGATGTCTGTTTCGGCTACACTGCTTATTTATTTGGGTGTGGTTATTAAACTGTCATATGTTGATGCAGAAATCTGATTGGTTCAATGTATCCCTACAATTCCCTTATACTGCTCCATCATTTTCTGAACATTATCCTCATTATGCAGGAATAAACTCCAATATTGAACAAATATCCTTT